>NC_046161.1:32856462-33028962 GCF_011064425.1 Rattus rattus | reverse complement strand
ACACACTGGGTATCCTTCCAACCTTGTGTTTCATCTTCCTCAACAGACCCATGTCAGAGACATTGGGTCTGGTGACGCTTGTTCCCGACAATGACTCTGAACTGTTGCTTTAGAAGGCTATTGAGTTGTTGGACGTTTTTCTTGCTGGATTCCATATCTTCCCAATCCTGACTAAATAGAGGGCCCCAGAGAGGTACCTCGGTGTCAGAGCTGTTGCCATTCAGAGCTTCAATGTTTGGGTCCCTCCAGTCTTCTGAGAGTGAAGGGATGTAATTGTCTGTCAGAGCATCCCAAACCCTGTAAACAAAGAAAAGCTCTCATTAGCACACATCTGCGGCCAGACCCCGCCCGGAGAAAAGAAGAGCTGGGCCAGGCAAGAGAGAGGCTGCTGTGTGTGCCAGGCTGAGGTCATCTGCCTTCCAGCATGCAGGAGCAGCAGCCAAAACAGAGAATTAGAGGCATGTCCGGGGGAGAAAGTCATGAGCATGGGGCCTTGTTCAGACTTCAGAGAGAAAGGTGGTTGGTTTTGCTTAGAAATTAAACTGTACCCCAACCATACAGTTTATTTCTGAACCTCAGAAATATCCCCGTTCCTTCCCATAGTCTGAGAGAATCAAAGGGTAGGGGAAGGGATTGGGCAGAAACCCTAGCTGAGTCTCCTTAAGATTGGATGACACATTTCAACTTTGGAGGCCTCTAATCTTCCATCAGGAATCAGCTCCTTGATGTCTAATGAAGGCAAAAAGGATAACACCAATATTGTAACTGCTCACTTCTTTCCCAAAATGCTCTAGGGAGCACACAGCCCTGCCTCCTTACATAGAGTTTAAAGGTGCAGTGTTTCCATTCTGGATACCAAGGCAAATGTACAAAACGGAAGAAAAGCCCGGCATGGTGACACCTTTAACCCCAGCAGCACTCAGGAGGCGAGTCAAGTGGATCCCCGTGAGTGAGTTTGAGGCTAGTCTGCTCTCCATATTAAGTTCTGGGGCAGGTGGGAGGGCATGACTTTAAAAAAAATTCTGAAGTCATAACATGACAGGAAGATGAGTGAGTTAGTAGGCACCTGAGTACAGACACTTGAAATCAAATACCTAATGATAAGGTGACTGTCATAAAATCGGGAATGGCATAAGATATGTGGGCAAATTAAAAAAAAACAAAACAGATTTTCCTGGAAAATAATATATAGTAGTTAAATTAAAAAAAAAAACTCATGAAAACAATTTATTAACAGGGAAGACATCAGCTTGACATTTTCCCGCCATACAAGAAAGCACTCGGAGGGGGTTGGGGATTTAGCTCAGTGGTAGAGCGCTTGGATAGCAAGCGCAAGGCCCTAGGTTTGGTCCCCAGCTCCGAAAAAAAGAAAAAAGAAAAAGAAAAAAGAAAAAAAAAAAAAAAAGAAAGCACTCGGAGAAGAGAACAAAGTCATCAAGTGTTCATGAGACAACTACTCAACAGGATTTCAGAGCCTGTTTCCTATGTGTGTATGGGTGGATTCAGTGTGTGTGTGTGTGTGTGTGTGTGTGTGTGTGTGTGTGTGTGTGTGTGTAAACTGGAGGGCGGCTTTGGGTATCTTCTACTGCTCTTCTTCACATTTTTGAGACACGGTCTCTTGCTGAACCAACCATTTTGGCTAGGCTTGCAGCTTCTGAGTCCCCATGACCCCCCTGCCTCTGTCCCTTCATCCCTAAGCTTCCAGATGAACCCTCCTGGTGCATAGAACTTTTCACATGGGTGCTGGGGAATCCAAACTCAGCTCCTCAAGCTTCTGCAGCAAACACTAAGCCGTCTCCCCAACCCGGAGCCGGCTTCTTAAACCATAGATGGTATCCCAATTACTGTCAGGCACTATTAAAGCTGTATAAATAATCCAGGTCCCACTGGAATTGTGCGTCTGAGAAGAAAATATGACTTGCTAACTCAAAGAGAATGCTCCAGCCACCACACCCTCTGGAAAGGTCATGGACCCACGCTTAAATCACTGTGCTACGTTAGTGCTTTGGGAATGGACACTCCTTCAGCTAGGTCCATACAGGAAATGCTGGAGAAGCAAGATTCAGCAGAGTCCAAACTAGGCTGTGTCTGTCGTTCCTGGGGAGGGAGTTGAAATCGTAAGGGACTGCACATCTTCTATTGGCCTTGAGACTGCATAAGTCCCGAAAGTGACAGTGGAACCAGGTAAACTATTTTTTCCTGAAGTGAGCCAGGCATTTGGAAAAGGATGCTGCTTGAGTGCGACAGCCCCAGTGGCGTGGATTGTACAAAGACATGTATACATGTTGCAAATCTTACCATTAGGGCTACAACAGTACACACACACACACACACACACACACACACACACACACACACCTATACATCTAGACTGACAATACAATACTCAGCTCAAAGTGCTAATTTAATTTTAAGTTAGTAACAAATCCCATAATTGTCTTCAGTCAGCCACTTCCCAGGTCCGATAATACAAATCTCACATTTACACATGTTAATAGGAATACACATTTGTGATTCTCAACCTTTTTTCTTCTCTCAAATAGGTAAATAGAATAAACAATATCTCTCCTTTGTACTTCTAAGAACCTGAACCCTTTTTTCTTCTCTTTCTTTCTTTCTTTCTTTCTTTCTTTCTTTCTCTCTTTCTTTTCTTTTCTTTTTTTTATTTTATTTTTGAGACGGAATTTTTCAGTATAGCCCTGTCTGTCCTGAAACTTGCTTTGCTGGGACCCAACTAGAAAACTATAAAACATTTACTTATCTTCCATTTAAAGTATATCTAGTGATGGCTTATTTATTGGGTAGACTTTGATTTTTAACATTATCTTTAGCTTATAATTTCTATCCGAAGAATGGGAAGCAACCATTGCTCCCAAATGTTTAGACTTCTGTAGAGCATAGCAGGGACTAAGAACAACCCCAGTGAGACAGGAGGTGGGGGAGAGCTGCCACTCCTATTTTTAGTTTGCTTGGGTCTGGTTCACCACTCCCAGTTTGTAGTAGCTTTAAAAGTTTCTCAAGTCCAGGCCCATCTTTTGTAATAAGGAAATGGAGTGACCTCATGTACATAAGGAAGAGATTCTGGGCCAGGGGTGAGGGTCAGAACCTGTAATCTCAATACTCAGGTGGCTGAGGCAGGAGGATCCAGGCCAATCTGATCTACATAGCAAGATCCTGTTTCAGTACATAAAAGGGTAAGGAGATGAGGAAAGGAAGAAGGGGGACAAATGAGGGAGAGGGGGAAAAGGAGAGAGTGAGAGGGAGAAAGGGGGAAGATGATTATGAAACATTTTCTGAATTCAAAACCAGATAGATAGATAGATAGATAGATAGATAGATAGATAGATAGATAGACAGATAGATAGATGATAGAAAATATACTATTTAAATTTGGCCTTCGCTTTAAATTATGTTTAAAAACAGCGACTCTTACAAAAAGACCATCCTGGAATTGATTATGTAGCCCAGACTGACCTTGAATTTGTCATCCATCCCCTTGCCTCTTCCTCCAAAGAACAACCATTACGACGTATGCCACCATATCCAGGCAGCTATCCTTTAATACCAGAACTTACATGCCTCCAATCAGGGATACACTGACCAGTCAATTCCCTATTGGCCAAATAGGTCCAACCCAGAGAAATGAAGACTTGCAGGCAATTACTGCATTTCCTCTGTGGTTTGTGCTTTCTTCAAGAATCTCATTTAGCCGTGAATCCCTTTGTCTTTTTTTGGGGGGGGGCTTCACTCTTTATTGCTAATACTTTCCCTCAAATACGTCCAACTTATTTATGGATGAAAGTCCCTCTAAATACTAAACCCGAGAAGGTTATCACAGTAACGCTACGGGAGACTTACAACCAGGTTAGACTTTGAGTCATCCTTTTTCCTGTGCTTAGTCATAATTCCACAGCTGAAAGATCTGGATGCTGTCTGCAAAACAAAGCACTCGACGTGATTCTGGTTCTCTATCTTGAGTTTCACAGAGGCTCTAGATGCACCAAATGCTTAGAAAGTACAGCGTCCATTTTCCTCCTCCTCTCCCCACATCTTTCTCTACCTCTAGCTCAGCAATTACCCAGCCCAGTCTCTCAGCTGAGGCATCAATGAGGCAGTCCTGGCAGAAAAATGCCTGCGGAGAAGCCCAATAATCCCATGTGATGGTAATTAACCTTGAGCGGCCTCTGCCAGGGTGCCAGGAGGGAACGAGAAGCAGTTCACTGGGCTTTCACTTCTCATAGGCAGAGCAAGAGTTCTGATGCAAAGCGGTGATCAGTTGGAAGCACTCCAATAGAAACTGGACTCATTCTGAAACGCCATTTTCAGAACATGTCCTGGGTGAGGAAAGAAGTCAGGGTCTCTGTAAGCCCTTAGCCCTGCTGCTTTGACAAGATTGAGCTCCAAAGGTTTCAAAACTGAGGGTCCACACAATCTACAAGAGTTAAGTGACTTGACCAAGGTCACACAGAGAGTATCAAAATTAGAATTCTTAGTCTCTTGGGTTCTAGTTCATTTCCTGGTACTTTAAGAAGAAAAGAACACACCCGGTCTAATAAAGCCCAACGGCCTTCCTCCTTACTTACAGAAGTTCAGCAAACTATAACTGGCCCAGAATTTTGAAAGAACCGGTTGGAAACATTAAAACTGAATTGAAACACACAGCCCACCATTACAGCCCTGGTCACCAGGGTGAATAGCATGGTTATGAACCCAAGCTAGCATTAATTAAAAGGAGAAGGGGTTGGGGATTTAGCTCAGTGGTAGAGCGCTTGCCTAGGAAGCGCAAGGCCCTGGGTTCGGTCCCCAGCTCCGGAAAAAAAAAAAGAACCAAAAAAAATTAAAAGGAGAAGAGCGGCCTAGAAGGGCAATGCATGGGCTTCTTACCCGATCATTATGCATGGTTCTTTCCATTCTATTCAAGTCCACAAATAGCTATGCTACCTGGGAAGCAGATCAGAGGTAGCATAGCTGTCTAGCACGTGCAAAGTCCCAGCTCTGACACTTGCATGGGTGGGAGGAATGGAGCACAGTTGATCCTAATAAACATTTTTTTGTGTGATTTCTAAAGAAGAATTGATGCATATTTTATCTGTACAGGAATTCATGCATTTCCTTAATAAATCTCTAAAATAGTTTAAATTTTTTTTTTTTTTTTTTTTTTTGAAACTAGATCTCGTGTATTCCAGTTGGCCTTAGACAGGGCATATGTAGCTGAGGATGACCCTGAACTTCTGACCCTCCTGCATCCACCTCCCAAGTGCTGGGATTACAGCCATGAACCACAATACCCTGTTCACTTGGTGCTAGGGTTGGAATCTAGGGCTCCATGTGGGCTAGTCAAGCACTGTACCAAGAGAGCCACGTTCCCAGCCTTAAATCACTGCTCTTAGGTAACAACTGCTTCTTGCCCCAGCCTTGCTCTCCTCAGGTAATGCTTCCCTCTGATTCTTTTCCTTCACAGCTGTTCAAGGCCCTGGAAGGCAGCTAATAAGCAACGCGGGAAATATGCTCAAACACTCGAAAAACACACCACCTAGTTTCAACTTCCTTTTGTCCAGGTCTCTCGATTCACTTGTGAACTTTCAGGTCTGGGAGTTACAATTTTGCGATTTGTAATTCTGTAATTTGGGTGTTTCTTGAGGCAAACTGTCCAGTTTATGATTAGCCCATCACAGTTAATTAATTCTATTCTGGTCCTTGTTTTTAATATCATGGAAGGTTACCACAGAGAAGAAAGAGAGACTGCAGGATGGTTCAGTGTAAGAATGCACCTCCCACCAACCCTGGTGACTGGAGTTCAATCCCTGGGACCCACACAGTAGAAGGAAAATGGTTGTCCTCCCACCTCCACGCATGCACGGTGACCTGTGTGTGCCTATATATACATACATACATTAAAAATGTAAAAAGAGGGCTGGAGAGATGGCTCAGTGGTTAAGAGCACCGACTGCTCTTCCAGAGGTCTTGAGTTCAAATCCCAGCAACCACATGGTGGCTCACAACCATCTGTAATGGGATCTGATGCCGTCTTCTGGTGTGTCTGAAGACAGCTACAGTGTACTTATATATAATAAATAAATAAATAAATAAATAAATAAATAAATAAAATGTAAAAAGAAAAAGAGGGCTGGAGTGATGGCTCAGTAATCAAAAGAGCTAGTCGATCTTCAGAAGAATCTGGTTCAAATCCCAGCGTCCACCTGGCAGCCCACAACCATCTATAATTCCAGTTCTAAGGGACCCCACACATTCTATTTTGGTCACTATGAGCACAAAGCACGTGTGTGATACAAATATATAGATGCAGACAAAAAATTAAGATTAAATAAATCTTTCAAAAAAAAAAAAAAGAAGAGAGAGGTAGAGAGAGGGGTGGGGGAGGAAGGGAGGGGGAGCTAGATGCCCACATTTTCTTGTTCTTAAAATTCTATTTTGTGTTTAGGAAAACCTAAATCCTTTATTCCTCTAAAGTTCCAATGCAAGAAAGCTCTCTCCAGCTGACTACAGAGGGACAGCTAGAGAATGATGTCAGCTGTCACCAAGGTACTGCCTCATGGGTAACACAAGGACATTCGTCCGACCCACGTAAACTCTAGGTCTAGGCCAAGAAGCCTGACTATGGATTCGGCCTGGCGCAGATGAGGGTGGCTAAGGCTTCTTACTCCTCATCCCGAAGAGTCTCCTCCTCCTCCTGGATCTGCAACTGGTTCTTCACTGGAGCCAGGTTCTCGGTCTTGGCATTGTAGTTCCGAAAGCAGACATTGAGCTTCTCATCAAATTCATTCACGAGGTCCTCCATGGACTTGAAGCTGATTATTTCGGAAGAAAAATTCTCAAGCTCGGAGAGGGAAGGGTCCTCCAGGTGGTGAGGAGATGTGCCATAGAGACTTTGTGGCTTTTCCTCTGGGTCCTCAGTGCAGCAGGGCCTGATATCTTCAAATTCTTCATCCAGACTCACCAGTGGGGCCTCCATCCTGGCACCGCAGTACAATGACGGCAACTGTCAAGATCCGTTTCCCTGGAAGAAATACACAGGGCAGTGCAAGTTAGGGCTGGACTTTCGTGCCAGTTCTGCAGAGGATCCAGATCACATCTTCCATTACTCTACATCCCTTGGAAAACAAAGACTCCTTCTCTCCCGTGCAAAACGAGACTTTGAAACAAGGCTTCTGAAAGCAGAAAAGGAACTGTTGTTTGATGAAGGGAAAGGGACCGGTGGGAGGGTGACTGAGGACATGGAAAGGTAAAGGAGGGTCACTGTGATCAAAGCACTGATACATATTGTGAGAAGATCCTAAGGAAGCCCAGTTATCATTTCACGTCATTAATACACACTAATAAAATGCGTCTAAGGAAACAAGAGGCATACGGTGGGGCTGGAGAGACGGCTCAGAAGGTTAAGTGCTTGCTGCATAAGCATGAGGACCAGAGCTCAGATGCTCAGCACCCACATAAGGTTGGGGTGTAGCAGTGTATGTCTAACCCCAGTGCTTGAGGGTGGTGATAGGCAGTTGACTCACAGGCCATACAGTCTAGCTGAAACAGTTAGCTTCAGGTTCAGGGAGACCCCGCTTCACAGGATAGGGTGGATTCCTTGAGTTCTGTGAGCTATGTGGCCTTGACAGGGTGTTCCTGATCTACACTGTGACTTTGCTTTGAACAAAGTTTCCTCATTTTCCTTTGTGGGGAGGGGGGTGGGCAACACAGTAAGGAGGAGAAGCAATTGAGGAAACCATGTAGACACCAACCTCTGTCCTCTGCATGCACCCACATTGGTAAGCACACCTACATACACACATGCACACAAGGATATCACACACACACAAACACACACACACACACACACACACACACACACACACACACACACACACACACATCACCATCACCAGCAGCAGGACCGCCATCACCAGCAGCAGCAGCAGCAGCAACAACAACAGCAGCTGATTATTCTTTGCTGAAGTTGCTATGGCTTCTGAAATTGCTTACTACAATGCACTTAAGTAGTTCAAATACCATTGCATATTTTCATAGGATGAGCCACGGAACAGAGTGAATTCTCGACCTGCCCCGAAAATCACAGTGATGGAGTACGCAGCTCTCAAGCCAGGAAACCCAGGTTTGCATCCTTCTATCCCTATAAGCTATGACCATAAGCAAATAACTTAACTTCTCCCTTTTCAAGCCAGTAAAAACAACAGGATCTACCTCAGAGGTTTGTTATAAGATTTAAGGAGTAAACACAGCTCAAAAAAAAAAAAAGTGCCTGGGAGATGATTAAGGCCAATGTTAGTCAACATTCTCTCTTATTACTACTCACAGGTCCACACTCTTAACCATGCTTCAAAAGTCTAGGCTGTTGTTGTGTTGTTGCTGTCCCTCCTCCTGTTCCTCTTCCTCCCCTCTTACTCCTCCTCATGCCCTCATCATCCTCCCCTCCTCCTCCCCTCCTCTTCCTCTTCTTTCTCTTCCTTCCCTCTTCCTCTTCCTCTGTCTCCTCCTCCTCCTCTTGTTCTTCCTCCCCCTCCTTCTCCCCTTCTCCTTCTCCTCCCTTTATCTTCCTTCTCCTCCTCTCCCCTTCCCCCTCTTTTTCTGTACTGGGATTACAGCTTGTGCTATTATGCTATGAGACAGTTTAGACAATGTTTTTCACAACTCCTTATAGCATTAACCTTACTCGACAATGACACCTAACATGAATATAAAGCTGCTTATGGTCTCAATTTATCCCAGCAAAAGCATTTTGCTGAAGAAATATTAATTTTTAATCACAGATGGAAATGAAAGTGTAACTCAGTGGCAGAATACAAGGTTAGAATACTCGAGGCCCTGGGTTCCATCTTCAACACCAAAAAGAAAAAAGGAAAGAAAGTAAGTAAGCTCTTTACCTCAGAGCACAGTGGATCACATGCAGAATATAGAGTTACTCCCATCAAAAACTGGAATTAATCTAAATTCTGAAACAGGCCTGGCCCCATGAGTTCAGGAAAAGGATCTTGGATCTAGACATTATCCCCTCATTAATAAATCCTAGAAATGCACAAAACACTAACAGACACTTTGCAGCCCAACACAGTGGTGCTTGCACCTGAAGGATTCACAGTTGATCTTGAACCCAAGAACTTGGGGCTAGCCTGTGATCTATGGTCTTCTATGAAATAAAGGTGCAGGGATATGAAGCAATGGGAAAGCACGTACCTAACATGTGAAGACCCCTGTATATGATCCCTAGTATCATCCCACCCACGTAAAAAATCTACACAAAATATAGCTAAGCTTTTGGTCAGGAATGGTGAATCACATGTATAATTCTAGCATTTGGGAATCTGAGGTAGGAAGCCTGTTTCAAGTTCAAGGCCAGTCTGAGCTACAGAGTAGTTCCAGGCCAACCTAGAAAACAAGAGTAAGAGATACCCTGTTTCAAGGAGCAAGGAGGTGGCAGGGGCATGGGATAGGACTAAACCTATGTACTCCAAAGGCCGTCTTGGATACTGCATGCTGGCTACCCACCTAGACAGCCTTCCAAATCTTAACAGTTCTGTGACTCCTACCCACTCATCCAGCCCTCTCCATAATTGCCTTCAACTATGATTTCTGCTTCAGCTCCCGCATCTAGGGCCCTTCCCAATTTTAATGTAAATTCCTTGAAGGCACAGACATCCTCTGGATATCCTCCATGTCTCTAGCACACTGACTGCCCCATGGCCAGGCAATTGATCGATCAATGTATGCTCATTGAGAAATGATCTTCTTCCCCACATACAGTTTCCAACAGCACGGCAGCCTGTCACCCTTCTACACTTGACCAACTTCCTTCCTGGTACCTAGAAAGGGAGCCCAGCTTTCCTCTTCTGGTCTGTATGATTCCTGATCAGTATCAATATCCAACAGATATTGAAAGTCATGGGGTTTGTCTAGTGAATCCTCACTCCCTACCTCTCCCCACAAAACAAAACTCCAAGCAAGGCAGAGGGCATGCTGGATGAGGAATGGGTCCTTACTGGGATTTTGCTGAAATGAAGCCAGTTACCATGCCATCAAAATACACTCTGAGCATTTAAGGGTTTGCAAAGGCAACATAATAGGATAATTATACTAAGGCTCTACCAGCTGGGAATGGTGCAGCATGTCTATATCCCCGAAACTTAGGGAGCATAAGCAAATAGCCCCTGGATAGTTTATACAGTGAGTTCCAGGCTAGCCCAGACTACATAGTAGGACTGCATCTCAAAAAACAAAAATAAAAAATCAGGAACAAAAAGACAGAAAGAAAACAACAACAGCAACAACAACAACAAATGCTGGAGAAAAAAATAATCCAAAAACAGATAGAGTAAGGTTGAAGGTGTAATTCGGTGGTAGAGGCCCTGACTTCCATCCTTTCCTGTCTAGTTTATTACCAATTTGAGAGTTATTTGGGCAAGGGGGCTCAAAATTGAGAAAATTCTTCCATAGATTTGCTTCGGGCAACTTTACAGTGTATTTTCTTAATTAGTGATCGGTGTGAGATGGTCCAGCCCATTGTAGTCCATGCCACCCACCCTCTCAGGCACCTGTGGCGGTCATAAGCAAGCAGACTGGTCAACATGAATAGCAGGCCAGTAAGCAATGCTCCTCCATGGCCTCTGCTGCAGTTCCTGCTTCTAGGTTCCTGCCTGAGTTCCTGCCCTAACTTCCTTGATGGTGGATTGTGATGTGGAAGTATAAACAAACATAAACGCTTTCCTCCCCAAGTTGCTCTTAGTCACTGTGTTTCATCACAGCGATAGAAGCCCTAGCTAAGACCATTTTCAACACAGAAAAAAGAAATACTGCCAAGACTCCTAAGTGCAATGGCTGGCTGAGTGGCATGCATCCCAGGTCTGATTTCCTTATGAATTACTATAAAAATGCTGGCATAGAGTAAAGTGAGCTTTAGAAACTCATTTTAATAGCTTTATAATCTTAATTATAGAAACATATTTTCTTAATCCAATGTATCCAAAGTATGACCATATTAATACATAATTCATATTAAAAATCACTGAGCCATTTTTTTATACTAAGTTATTTTATAGTTACAGTTTTTCTTTCTTTGGACTAGCCTCCCAGCATAGACTCAATAGCCATGCATGCCTAGTAGCCACAAAGAGATTGCATAATACACACACACACACACACACACACACACACAGAGTTCCAGGTTGCCTGGGCTACACAAGTTCAATGTTAGCCTGGCAACTTAGTGAGATGGTGTTTTTAAAAAAATGGGCTGGAGAGATGGCTCAATAGTTAAGAGCACTGACTGCTCTTCCAGAGGACCTGAGTTCAATTCCCAGCAACCACACAGTGGCTCACAACCATGTGTAATGGGATCTGATGCCCTCTTCTGGTGTGTTTGAAGACAGCAACAGCATACTCATATAAATAAAATAAATCTTTAAAAAATATATCAGCCTTCAGACGTAAGTATATAACCTAGAGAAGCCATAACAATCAGGGAAACAAAACTGTACTGTGGGGAAGGGGAAGGAGTGCTTAAGGGAATAGCAGGACTTCAGCAATACAAAGGGGGAAATGAGAACACCCTTTCTAGTTGTTGGTAAAAAGAATCCACTAGACTTCCTAATGATATGGGCTATCACTACTGTCTTTGGTTGCCCCTCAGAGGTTAAGACACTATGTATTCAAACAAAGGACTTGGGGTTTATGAGCTGGATCTGACCTGAAAGTCCTCTCCCTAAGAACTATCTTTCACAGAACCAAAAGGTGCTATGCTGATTGCCAAGAGAGGGAAGCAGCCAATATTCCTACCTATGAGCTGCAACAATGACCAGCAAGGCAAGGGATCCCCAAGGGTGCAACAGCAGTATTCATGTCTTATTGGTAACTGACGGCTGTCTAATTGGACTTAGGGCCTGTTCAATAGGAGGGAAATAATTCCTGGCACTGAAACCAATCAATGAGGCTATGAATCTTAAAGGTGAATCTACTCTTGCCATGTTACTAAGCCAACAGGAGGATCAAGGTCATTCTCAACTATATATAACATTTGAGGTCAGCCTGGGCCACATATGAGAGCTTGTTGGAAGGAATGAAGGAAGGAAGGAAGGAAGGAAGGAAGGAAGGAAGGAAGGGGGGAGGGGAGGGGAGGGAGAGGAGGGAGGGAGAGAGGAGAGAGGGAGGAGAAAAGAAAGGAAGAGGAGGAGGAGGAAGAAAGAAGATCAACAGAGAGAAAAACACCATTCACCATTTGAAGGACAAAGTGGGATTGCCCAGCCTCATGGAGGGAGGGGAAAAGTAAGAAAGTGTAGAAATCCCAAAGATGGGTCAGAAAGAGAAAGGAGTCAGTGGGAATTTTGATGTTAGGTGACTGAGCTCTCGAATGACTGACGCTCAGCCTAGAGGAACCTTTTAGACAGTAAATGTGAGCCAAGAGTAACTCAAGGTACCAAGAAAGGGGCAGAAAATTCAAAGGATGGAGACGTTGTATACGCCAATAAACTAAGAACAAGTCACTGGGGCAGTGAAGATATTTAGTAAAGACATTTTAAAAGGGAAAAATAGTTTAATACTAATTTCACCATCAATTTAAAAGTAAATTATGTAAACAATGGTATCAGAGTTGTCCAGGTTCATAAAGGAGGGAGCCAGGCATCTCTGAGAAATGGCTTCTTAAAAGACTGGGAATAGGGGTGGTTTGGTGCTTAAGAGCCCCGTATTCAATTCCCAGCACCCACACTGCTGTTCACTACAATCTGTTAACTTCAGCCTCAGGGGATCCAGACCCTCTTCTGGCGGTCTTGGACACTGCATGAACATGGTGCACCTACGTGCACATACCATGGTGCAGGAAAACATCTACACATAAAATGAAAAATGAGAAGAAAAAGTTTGGGAGTATTTGGGAAAAGCTGTTGCAAAATAAAGCACTAAAATTTCAAACCAGGGAGGCACAGACACCCAGATACACACACACACACACACACACACACACACACACAGAGAGAGAGAGAGAGAGAGAGAGAGAGAGAGAGAGAGAGAGAGAGAGAGAGAGAGCGAGCTCAGGCACACAATTAAGACTATAGTCTATGATATTGGAAAATCAGACCTAGTCTTGTCAACCTTAGCTGTGAGAATTTGAGCAGATTATCTGCCCCTTATGCCTCTCTTTTCCTCATCTACAAAATGTGGTTTAAATTTTGCAGGGCTGAAGGATAGCCCAGTGTTTAAGAGCACTTGCATTTATAAAAAAAGGCCTACACTTGGATCACAGCACTCACATCAGGCAGCTCACAACTGCATCTAACTCCAGTTCCAGGAAGTCAGATGCACATGCACAAACACATGCACACAAAAGTAAAACAAGAGAAGAGATGGCTCAGTGGTTAGTGTTCTTGTCGAACCCAGGTTTGGTTCCCAGCACCCACATGGCAACTCACAATCTTCCATAACTCCACTTCTGGGCAAGGGGATCCCAATCCCTATTCTGACCTCCAAGGGCACCAAGCATGCGTGCATGTGGTACACAGACATATATGTAAGAAAAATACTCATACATACAAAGTGAAGATATCTAAAAATGTTTTAATGCTAAATCAAGTTACATCTGAAGGTTTTTTGGCTTTCCTAAGAAAAACGGGATACACTACTTACACAAAAGTGTGGATGCCAGGAGTGGTGGCCCACAGCTTTAATCCAAGCACTCAGGAGTTAGTGGCAGGCAAATCTCTCTGAGTTCAAGACCAGCTTGGTCTTCATAGTGAGTTCTAGGCCAGCCACAGTTGCATTTTTTTAAACAAAAGAAAAAAATAACCCTGCCATTATGTGTAGTGCATGCTGCTTCAAAATGTTTATCAAACAAGGGAGAAAGTGCTGGGAGGATTTGGGAATCTTTTCCGTCAAGGCTTTTGAAAATTCATTTGGTCAAAATTTCCTGGATCGCGGGTCCCATTTTGGAGAGAACCAAAAGCCGGTCAGTTAACTACAGATACTTACAGTTCCTTGAATTGGGTGTTTTCTCTTCGAGTGGCAGGGGATCTAGGATGAGGTGATGCTCTTTCTTGGCATGTGCCACCATAGCTTAGGGCTACATGAAAGCCAGACTCAACCAAGTAAGTCAACAAACACACTGAGCATTGAATGTTGGAAAACCAAACAGACGGAAGTGCTTAGGAATTGGAAGATGGCTCCGTGGTTAGGAACACATACGGACTTCAATTCCTAGCACCCATGTAGGCTGGCTCACAACCGCTTCTAACTCCAGCTTCGGGGAGATTCAGTGACTCTGGCTTTTAATTGCCCCTGCACTCATGTGCATAGACACCTACACATCATTAAAAATACTCAAACTAAAACAGTGCATCAAAAAAGGAGTGTCTATATTTGACTCAGACAAACCCTAAAGAATAAAGATATAGCGACAAAATCATAAAAAGAAATGGGCATCTAGATGGCTTTGTAGGTCAAAAGTGCTTGCTCTGCAGACATGATAACCCAAGTTTACTCCCTGGATCCCACAGTGGAACTAATTTCTGAAAGTTGACCTTTGGCCTCCAAACCATGCATATACATCACATATACACAGCTAATGGATTTTAAAAATAAAATGTCTTAAAACAACTATAAAAGAAGACATGACTATCAAGGTTTAGCGTTCAGAAACATGGTTAGTTGAAACAATCTATATAATATAACCTGATTGGTTTTCAGCAACTCATTACCCAGGAGCCAGGAGCTATCATGTAAATGATCAAACAGACGATGCTAAAACCGAGCACACAAATTGGGAATCTGTATTAACATGGAACCCAACCTGAATGGAGCATTTGTATCTGGGGCTGTGGCAGAGGGTTCCCCGGCTTGGAGTGCCTTTTACTGGGGCCTCTGCTTTCCTTCTCTAACCCATCTTCTTTTGTACTCCTCTCGGTAGGCTGCCTTTACTTCTCATCTGAAATGTCTGAAATAACCCCGCATCCTTCCATCCTAGCAAGTTTGCTGGGTCCTCAGACTCAGCTTCTCTCCAAGTCCTCCTCCCTTAAAAGCTCCCTGTTAGGGCTATAGGAGCAGCTAAGCCACGAAGCATTTGCTTAGCGTATGTGACATCTGGGGTTCTGTCTTACACACACACACACACACACACACACACACACACACACACACACACACGCACGCACACACGTTAATGGTTAATGTTAATATAAGGGCATAGCCATCTTCTTTGTGCTTCCAAAATAAATAAATATGCGAAAATGGCAGATAGGGATCATGGGAAAGTCGTCTTTTTATTATTGAACACAGTCCAGGACTATAGTTTAAGCATTCTGTACAATCTATTCCATTTATTCCGACTCCAAATACGCGGTGTAATTTGAAGGAGAAACGCACAGAGCTCAACAGACACTCGGTAGGAAACATGTAAGCCTCTCCCTGCAGCCTAGCAGTACAGAAGCTGCAGCTTGGGTCTGCAGTACAAGTCCCCAGTCCCTGCTTCACCGAGCTGAGTGCATGGTGGATGAGAGCGAGATTTCTCACCGTGCCTTCCCTGCTGGGCCTCTTTGCACCTCCACACATGCCATCCCATCTCCCTGGTCTTTCCACCACTTGCTCTACAGACCAGTTGACTCTGTGCTTTCCCTCCCCTCCCCATATAGATCGTTAAAACGCCCTCCGTTATCCACTTCCAGACTCCCATTGCTCTTCTGCAAAACCTGGCTAGTATAAGCTGTCCATTTTGCCAGAAAGAATAAATACTCATTTGCACATGGCTCAACAACCCCTTTACCGGGACTCGGTACCCTTCCCCCCTTCTCTTCTGTTCCATTCACCTCCGTTTCAGACCTCCTCTCCCTCTTCTGTCGAGTAAAGAAAGGCTCTTCTAGGCAGCACAATGGCTGGCACTCTGAGGAAGCACAGCTCATCCCACGCAGCCCCTGCACATACTCCACTGTCTTCCCTTTGCCAAATAAGACCTGGACGCCGGGATGAGTGAGTCGTGCTGGGAGACAGGATGCAAAGCGAAAGGCAAGAGGGCAGAAGAGCGGGTTGTATAACACCCCTTCAGCTGAGCCCCTGCTCTGCAGAGCCCTGGGCCCTGAGGACCAGGGCCGGCTCTGCACACTCCTTTTCGCCACACTCGTCCTTTCTCCGACCTGCTCTGTGTAGTAAAACAATCGCTCCCCGAGGATTGCAGCCAGAGGTTCTGACACTGCGAGAATACACCGTCTGAGGAAGGCTCCACACGCCGCGGAGGGGCAGAAGTCGATTGCAGGGTCAGATTTGTAGGGACAAAGATGGTTTTGAGACGCCTAAAATAATCGGAACACATAACGGTCCTGGAATGACGTATGGGGTCCACATTGCTCCAGCACCATCAGATAGGGTTTCTGTGTTGCACATGAATACACACACACACACACACACACACACACACACACACACACACGATGCTCTGAGATGATGCTACCAGTACCCACTCCACAGCCCTTGTGCTTGAGCTCCCACAAGACTGGAAATGACCAGGACAACGGCCCACGAGTCCTTCTTTTTTTATGTCTGAGGACAAGACCCAGCGGGGATGAGAGTAGCGCATACCCCAGGAGTCCTAAGAGAGAATCTCGAATTCTCAGGTCTCCTTCACCACCCGGATTCGACCCCCGGCCCCCAGCACTGGGACTAGTCCAGACTAAAGTCGTTCTTCCCACTACCGCACCTGAGCGGGTCCTGGAGGAGGGAATCGGATCCCGGGGTTCAGCCAGACATCCCCATCCACCGGCTAGAGGTGGCCCGGTGCAGTGCAACGGCAGCGGGCAAGCCAGCCAGCGAGCGCTCCCCCGCAGCTCCGGCTGCGCCTGGTCCCCGCGCTCGTGCCCGGGCTCCCGGAGGCGCGCCCGCACTCGGGCACCCGCCCAACGGGCGCGCCCAGGGCCTGAACGTCATCCTTTCGTGAACATTCATAGCTTTCCTTAGAGCACGTGGACCTGCCTTTATTAATATTTATGAATTGTCGTTTCTCCCTTCTTTGATACTGGCCCTTCTGCTTCCCACATGAATATTCAGAAGCTCCGAGATGGGGGCGTGCAATCGCTACCAATATGGATTCTTCAGATGGCCCAACACTAGGTTTCGGATAAAAATGCAGGCAAATGGAGTAGATGGGCAGGCAGATATTGACAGATACACTCAAAAAACCTCTGGCACTTTTTGGACTGCCCTTTCTATTCTACTAAGAGCTGACATGGACAAGCCAAGGAATGCACCCTACCCCAAAGTCGTTCATAGCTCAAGGTCAAGGCGAGGGGGCTGGATGGTAGGAATAAATTTTGTCATCCAAAACTGTGGGATGCAAGTGAGAAAATTGAGTGAGGGGGATCCAGGAATAGAAAGACTTCAGACTTTACACCTCACACGTTGTTGCGCTGTGTATAAATCTGTGCTTAGAGATGTCCATATGAAATCTAATAAGAAAGATGGAGTTTAAAAAAAAAAAAAGAAAAGAAAAAAAGAAAGCACAAGAGAGGCATATCTGCCTGGTGACCCCTCCTACTTTTGTTTGATGCTAAGTACTTTTAGGCCAAACCAAGAATGGCAGCCGGGAAATGAAGGGGGGGGGTTTCCCTCTGTTGATTTATGCGCTCTTATCACAAACAGTTCAATCATGAGATGGAAGTGAAGCAGGGGGACATTATCTCCGATGAAATAAGGAAAAGTATTAGCCATTCTGCCCTTCTGGTATTAGAAACATGAGGATGTTTTTCTTGTTAGAAAAACGTGATTAAGAGAGCAGGTGAAATGGCTCAGCAGGTGTAAGGTGCCTGTTGTATAAGCCTGAATTCAATCTTGAGGGCTCCCATGAATGAGAGAACTGTGTCCACAACGTTGTCCTCCAATCTCAATGGTAAGTGCACCTGTATACACACATGCAAAACAGTAAATACATTTTTAAGCCCTATTTTTGGGGTATCACGTGATTTGTGACCTTGTGGAAGTTATCATCACAGTGGCTCGAGTTTTCATCCACATAATGAGGGTAATCATAGCTCCCAGTCCCGAGGCCAGTTGTGAGATTAAGGGAGTGAATCCATGCGCATCTGGGCAGCTGAGGAGGAACTATGACTCCTGGCTACTTCCTTAGCTGAAGCTTTAATGCACTTTCCTGTGCTGGCTTTGTTTGTTTGCTTGATTGGTAGTGGTGGCAAGAGGTGTAGTGGAGGTTAGGGTGGTCTCATACTGTGTAGCCAAAAGGTGACCTTGAACTCCTGGTATTTCTACCTTCACCTCTCGAGTGCTGAAATTACAGATGTGTGCCTTCGTGTCCCATGAGTGGTTTTTTTTTTTTTTCATCTTTATTAAATTGGGTATTTTATTTACATTTCGATTGTTATTCCTTTCCTGGTTTCGGGCCAACATCCCCCCAGCCCTCCCCTCCCCTTCTCTATGGGTGTTCCTCTCCCCATCCTCCCCCCATTACCACCCTCCCCGCAACAATCACATTCACTAGGGGTTCAGTCTTGGCAGGACCAAGGGCTTCCCCTTCCACTGGTGCTCTTACTAGGCTATTCATTGCTACCTATGAGGTGTGAGTGGTTTTTTTATGTGGTGCTGGGAATTATTGTGCATGTTTCCCAACTCCTAGAAATTATTTCTTAGCGCTAGAGAGATGGTCCAGCAGTTCCAGTTCCAGGAGATTCAACACCCACTTCTAGCTTCCAAGTGTTCCTGAAACTCAAGTGGTATGCATATATGCACTCAGACATAAACACATAGTCATTACACAAATAAATAATACATCTTTTTTTTTTTTTTTTTTTTTTTGGTTCTTTTTTCGGAGCTGGGGACCAACCCAGGGCCTGCGCCCAGGCAAGCGCTCTACCACTGAGCTAAATCCCCAACCCTAAATAATACATCTTAAAAAAAAGGACTCCATATGCAATCTCAGAGGAAGGAGTAATAAGGAAAATACTGGAACTGAGAAACAGTTTGGTCTTTGAGAATACTTGATTTCAAACCCCAGTGTTCCAGCTGAGCATGGTGGCGCCAAGTCTCTACACTTGGCACTGTGGGTGCTAAGGCAGGAGTATTTTGACTTTAGGGCTAGTCTGGGCTACATAGAAATTAAATTATGTAAAACACCTGGAATTTCATATTCTGTATTAGTTATTTTGTCATTGGTTGTGAGGATTTGAAAGCATTACAGACACACACACACACACACACACACACACACACACAGACCAGCTGAAACAGTGACATCCACTAAGAGAATAAAAACTGGAATAGTACAGATTTAGTAATGATATTTTTTCTTTTTGGTTTTAGGTGTTTTGTTACTGTTGTAGTTTGTCATTATCTGTCATTAGTTTGTTTGTTTGTTTGAGACAGAGTCTATGTATCTCTAGCTGGAATATAACTCACTATGTAAACCAGGCTGGCCTTGAACTCACAGAGATTGTTTTGTCTCTCCTTCTGAGGATTAAAGGTATATGACACCATGACTGGCCATTTCTACCTTTAATCTCTATCTACCTTTCCCTCTCCATCTCTCTCTCCCTCCCTCCTTCCCTAAGAGTCAGGGTCTCAGACTACTGTCCATTCTGACCTTGAACTCACTCTATAGCATGCGTTGAATCCACAGCAATCCTCTTGTCTCGGCCTCCCAAGACTGAGATGTTGTGTAGCTATTTCCTCTGAATTTTATGATTCCATCTTGAAGAGGAAGTAAATGAAATATCCAAGGCTCAGGAAGCTCCTGAAAGTCAGAAGATTCATAAGTCCCCGCCTACTGTTACTATAAGCAGCAGCAATTGCTGGAGAAGAGGTTCTAACCAGCCACACTGTCTATAAATTGTGTGGCACTCTAAGGAAAAAGCAGTTTGTCACCCATGCTGCAGTGGGCTTTTCAATGACATTTGAGTTATCCGTGTTCCTACAAGTAGCCATTTTCCTGTACCTCCAATAAACAAATAACCCAATAATACTTACTCACTGAGCCAGATGTGTGTGGGATGTTTCTCTCATCTGTTATTGGTACCTCATCTTGGGTGAATAGACTTTGTTCACCTCTCCCCAAGAAAAGTTACACAACATGAGATTACAGGCATGAATCATGACATGAGCTCATCGTTAATCACCTGTGCTGATTAAAACTTCCTGGTTTATTATGACAAGGGATAGAGAATATTCCCCAAGTTTCAAAATATATTTTTAGCTACCTCATCCGAAGGCAATTACTCTCTACTACAAAACATGTGTGCTATGAACCAAACCATATCACTTTTAAAAAAGAATAGATGGTTACATAGATATTGATAGCAAATCATTCCAGAATATTCCACTTGATAAAAGCATAAAATGCCTGGGTGTAATGATCCATTGATCCATGCCTGTGATCTCAGTCCTTAGAAGGTCAGAAGCAAGAGGACTAGGTTAGCTACACAGCAATTTTCCTATCTGGATATGAAAGTATGCCAAAAAACAAAACAAAACAAAAACTACCACCACCACCACCAACAACAACAACAACAAAACCCAGCAAAAGCAAAACACCCCAGAACATACACAAACTAGCTGCCAATGTACAATTCCCTAAGAAAATAAAAATCCCCATAATATAAAAGTGGTAATGTTTTTTCTTTGGGTTTTAGGTATTTTCATTGCTGTTTGGTTTGTTGTTGTTGTTTTGTTTTGTGTTGTTTGAGATGGACCTTCCCTATATAGCATAGACTGGCTGGAACTAAACGTTGTAGCCCAAGCTGGCCTTGAACTCAAATTGTTCCTCTTGCCTCCCAAGTACTAGAATTTCAGGCATTCGCTGCCACATCTCTCATATTACAAGTTTGGGGCTAGAGATAGAGTTTAGTTGCACAGTGTCTGCCAAGTATGCAAAGTCCTGGATTTAATCCTGAGTAGTGTAGGAGTTGGAGGACAGTTGAGGATGGATGGCAGGGAAACGTGCCTACAGTTCTAGCACAAGAGGCTAGAAAATAGGACTACCAAGAATTCCAGTCTAGTCAGGCTGTGAGACCCTGCAACGAACAAGCAAAATAACGACAAAAAAAGGAAATGTGGGGGCTGGGGATTTAGCTCAGTGGTAGAGCGCTTACCTAGGGAAGCGCAAGGCCCTGGGTTCGGTCCCCAGCTCAAAAAAAGAAACCAAAAAAAAAAAAAAAAAAGGGAAATGTGTTTCCCATTGTTTGGGAAACTTTTAGATGTATAGTGGTAAAAAAAAAAAAAAAGATAAGTCTTCTATATCCTGTGGCTACTGAGTGACTTATCAGTGGAGATCAGCTTGTGCCCTGGCTGAACAAGGGGCAAGAGATCCTAGACAATAATGTCTTGGAGATGGGACGCTCACTTCAGAGAATCTTTAGACGTTTAGGTTAACCAGAGATTTCCTTTGTATTAGACCTCCAGGACCAACTCCCACCATTCCCAGCTGTAGACTCTTCTATCTGCTTCCTTCCACATGCCCAGGTACCAGACATGCAAGGATTCAGAAACGAACTTGAGGAAATGAAAATGGCGCAGGATAGTCCATTGCAGTCATCTAACCAAATGGAAATCACATGGCCACCAGCAAATCGCAGAGGCCAGCGGGCCATGAGAATGCTGTCCAGGGCCACAGCCGTCCCCTCCAAGGCCTCAACTTCGGGTCACGACAGTGTTGAACACTGTGAGCGAGATGGGACGAGAATCCCCAGTTCCCTGATGTCCTGTTTGCAGCGGTCAGTGTTGCCCACAGGGTCGCTCCAGGCAGGACTTAGACTGGCTGATCTCTTCTGATTGCTATATCCTATCAGCTGAGAGCTTAACGACACTGAACTCTGCGAAGAAAAGATATCCTGAGTGGGTAGTGAAAAAGGTTGCTCTGATAAACATCTCATCTGACCAAACCCTCATCAGTCTCCTAAAACCCAATCTATGCACTTCCTTATGAAATCTAGTTTTTGTAAAAATCCTGTTAGGTCATTTTTGCAGCGCCCCCTAGCTTCAAGGTCTAGGTACCTTTGATCCCTAAGTAAATTTCTCAATCTCTACTATCTCAGATGCTGACTGGTCACCATAACTTATATCCAGCAATAACCCTGTTAGGTCAGGTTGTCCAGAATCCCCATCCATCCATCCATCCATCCATCCATCCATCCATCCATCCATCCGCCCTTCTTTTGCTGACTCCCACCCTGCTTCTCAGCTATAAACTCCCACTTGTCCTTGCTATTTTGTGAGCTGAGACCAACCTTTTCCTCCTACTGCAGAAATCCCACTAAGGTAATCCCTATGCCTATTATGATGGTCCTAAGAAAAGTCTGCCTTTAACAAGTACTGCAATAAATATCACTGAATGTTTTTTTAAAGTACGTTGTTGAGGATTTAGCTCAGTGGTAGAGCGCTTGCCTAGCAAGCGCAAGGCCCTGGGTTCGGTCCTCAGCTCCGGGGGGAAAAAAAAAAAAGCTTAAAATACGTTGGGGGGCGGTGGGGGTGGTGTGGTTCCAGGGATTGAACTCCAGGAGACATTAGGCTTGGGGGCAAATGCCTTTACCTGCTAAGACATTTCACCAACCCCCACAATGTTTAAGTTCTCTTAAAAATAGGAGAAGAGGGCTAGAGGGATGATTCAGTGGTTAAGAGTGCTGACTGCTCTTCCAGACATCCTGAGTTCAAATCCCATTAACCATAGGGTGGTTCACAACCATCCGTAATGAGATCTGATACCCTCTTCTGGTGTGTCTGAAGACAGCTACATATAATAAGTAAATAAATCTTTAAAAAATATGAGAGAAAGACATAGAGAAGGGGGGGGAGGGATGATGTCATGCAAAATTCTTGACATGGAAACTGAGTTTTGGAGAGTTCCAAGAGGAAAAGTTCAGTGTTGGCTGTAGATTAGAGGAGGCCTGTGCAGTGAGAGAAGTCTGTGTGGTAAAACTGCTGCCTTAGAGACACACAAAGCCCTGGGCACAGAATGAATAGAAAGCCAGAAGCTTTGGGGGACTTGGCAACCTCAGATTGTTGAAATCTGCATATTCAAATAAATCCAGATTTTTTTCCAGGTAAAGAATCTGTTCGTTGGGGGTTGGGGATTTTGCTCAGTGGTAGAGCGCTTGCCTAGAAAGCGCAAGGTCCTGGGTTCGGTCCCCAGCTCCAAAAAAAAGAAAAAAGAAAAAAAAAAAAAAAAAAAAAAGATAAGAATCTGTTCGTTGTGTATAACAGTAGATAAGAATGAGAAACAAAACACACAAGTCAAAGACTGCTCAAGCATCACCTTCTAGAAAAGATTCCACCCACGCCTAGGAATAGCAACCTTCTTTGTAGTGGAAAGAAATGAGCAGAAATCACTCTTAAATCCTTTTGCTTACCTTGTTTAGAACAGAAATCTTTCTCAATATCTGCTACTACTTTTGGGAGTTGGAAGAATTCCCAGTGGTGTGTTTCATGTAATTGTGTGGTTGTGGGTGATCTAAGCAAAGCACATTAAAAAAGCTTTCCTGAACTAAAGGGGAAGGAGAGGGCTCATTGGCAAAATGACGGGAGTCAAGGGTTTGGGGCTTCAACAGCTGTGTCACCATGTTACCACAGCTGTGTGACCTATGGAATCTTACCTTTTTTTTTTTTTTTGAGACAAAGTCTGACTCTGTAGTCCCAGTTGATCTGGAACTAATTCACTGTCTCCCATACTGGCCTTAAATTTACAACAACTTTTCTGCTTTTTAACCTCTGAGTGCTAAGAGTTGGATTTTCATTTTGTTTTTCTGTGTTTGGGGGAGGGGTTGTTTGTTTCTTGTTTTGCTGTTTTCCTTCCTTCCTTCCTTCCTTCCTTCCTTCCTTCCTTCCTTCCTTCCCTCCCTCCTTCCTTCCTTCCTTTCCATTTCTGTTTTGAAACAGGGCTTTTCTGCGTAGCCCTCCTGGCTGTCCTGGAACTTGCTCTGTAGACCAGGTTGGCCTCAAACTCAGAGATGCCCCTGCTTCTGCCTCTGGAGTGCTGGGATTAAAGGTGTGCACCATCACTGTCCAGCTTGTTTCTTGAACAGAAAGTTGGATGAGCAGGGAGGTTGAGAGGATCTGGAAGAGTCAGGGGGAAAGAAAAAAACTTTTCACTAAAACAATAAGAAACAAGTGTGAGACATTAAACTAAATAAAAGTTTTCCAAATTTTAGTTTTTCTTAAATAGATTATAAAAGGCACACACACACACATACACACACACACACACACACATACACACACATGTGTGCACGCTTGCGCGCGTACACCACTAAAAAAATAAATGTAAAAGAAAGAAAATATAGTTTAAATTAATGGATTTTAATAATAGATATGTGTTTAAATTTGTCTTTTTAGTTAGAGAAAATTATTGAAGGAAATGGAATTTGGAGTTAATTTATAGATTTAATTTTCTTTGTTCTTGACATAGGATTGTGTACATATAAACCTTTCATTTTACTCTCTCTTAATATCCCTATAAAGTATGTGTCTACACGGAGAAACAAACACCTCAAGATTAGAAGATAGTCCATGATCACACAGTGCTCACGTCCTGTGTTCAGTGTTTAGCACTGCAAAAACAAATCAAAATAAAATACCATAAAATTTTTTCTTCAAATTTAAATAAGGTTGGAGGCAGTTTGGGATCAGGTTTGTTTGATTTATTTATATATTTTTGAGGCAGAATCTCATGTAGCCTAAGCTGGCCTTGACCTAATTATGTAGTCTAGCCTGATCTTGAATTTCTGATCCTCCTGCCTCAATCTCCTTGACTGATTTTATGTGGTGAGGGGGATTTAGACTTCATACATGTTAACTAGGCAAGCATTCTGCCAGCTGGAGGCAGTTTTTTAAAGACACTATGGAGGCTAGGACAAGTGACTTGTCTCAGGAGGTGACAGACTCAGTACCAAGCCTGATGATTACAGTTCAGTCCTCAGGATCCACATACTGAAAGGAGAAAATTGGGGTTGGGGATTTGGCTCAGTGGTAGAGGCTTGCCTAGGAAGTAAGGCCCTGGTTCGGGTCCCCAGCTCCGAAAAAAAAAGAACAAAAAAAAAAAAAAAAAAAAAAAAGAAAGAAAATTGTCCCTTCATCTCCACATGCCCATTGCAGCAAGTACCTGTGTAATAATTTCCTCCAACTAAAATTTCTGTTGTTGAAGCGGGAGGGTCACAAGTTCCAATCCAACCTAGATTAGAGTGAGACCTTGTCTCAGAACACAAACAATAATGACATAAATTTGAACCTTAGATAAATAATGGGCAGTGTGCTACTTTTGTTTGGAGTTGTTTGGTTGATTTAGATTTTTGTCGTTGTTGTTACAAGGCTCTCAATGTGTAGTCAAAGGCTGGCCTTGATATTTCTCTGTAGCTGAGAATAACCTTCAATTCCTGACCTTCCCTGAACTATCTCTCAAGCTGGGAGTGTACCCATGCCCTTTGGGTAATGTTTTAAAATGAGTATATATTGGGGTTCAGAAATGATTCCTGGTTTGATCTCTAGTGTGTATGTGTGTGTGGGGGTCCCCATAAGTATTCATTTACTTTTATTTTATCTGTATAAGTATTTTGTCTGTATGTGTGCAAGTGTACCACTTGCGTGCCTGGTGCCCACAGAGGCCAGAAGAAAACATTAGATTCCCTAAAACTGGAGATACAGATGGTTGTGAGCCACAATATGAATGCTGGGACCCAAACTTGGATCCTCTTCAACAGCAACAAGTGCTCATAACAACAGAGTCAACTCTCCAGACAGAAGAAGATATTGGATCCCTTGAAGCTGGAGTTACAGGTAGTTGTGTGCCTCCCAACGTGAGTGCTGGTAAGAGAATGTGGTTCTTCCTCAAGAGCAGTGCACACTCTTAACAGCTGATCTCTCCAACCTTGTGGTGATGTGAATAGAATAGCACTCGTAGACTCATGTATTTGAATGCTTAGTCACCAGGGAATAACACTATTTGAAAGGATTAGAAGAATTAGAAAGTGTGGCCTTGTTGGAGGAAGTGTGTCACTGGGTAGACTTTGAGGTTTCCAAAACCCAAACCAGGACCAGAGCCTTTCTCTTGGCCTCTAGACCAGGATGTAGCTCTCAGCTATTGCTCCAGAACCATGCCAGCCTGCCACCATGCTCCTTGCCATGATGATGATGATGATGGACTAACCCCTGACCATGTAAGCAATGTCTCAATTAAATGTTTTCTCTCATAAGAGTTGCTGTGGTCACAGTATCTATTCAAAGCAATAGAACAGTGACTAAGATCAACCCCAATAATTCTTTTTTTTAAAAGATAGTTTCTTGGGGTTGGAGAAATGGACCACTGGTTAAGAGTCCAGGCTGTTCTTCCAGAGGAACTGAGCTTGATTCCAAGTACCCACATACGTTCAGGCAAAACACTCATACACATAAAATAAACATTTTAATGGGGAGGGGGGCAGGAGAAATGGCATGGTGGTGAAGAGCACTTAACTGCTTTTCCATAGGATCTAAACTCAGTTTCCATCACCTACATAGGACACCTTACAGCTGCCTGTAACTCCAACTCTAATGCCTGGGGATCCAACATCTCTATCTTCTGTGGGCATCTATACCCAACATGCACGCACACGCGCGCGCGCGCGCGCGCGCACACACACACACACACACACAAACACACATACACAGGATTAAATAATAATAAAAATAAAAATTTTGCTTAAGTCCAAGTGGATCAAGGACCTCCACATCAAACCAGACACACTCAAACTAATAGAAGAAAAACTAGGGAAGCATCTGGAACACATGGGCACTGGAAAAAAATTCCTGAACAAAACACCAATGGCGTATGCTCTAAGATCAAGAATCGACAAATGGGATCTCATAAAACTGCAAAGCTTCTGTAAGGCAAAGGACACTGTGGTTAGGACAAAACAGCAACCAACAGATTGGGAAAAGATCTTTACCAATCCTACAACAGATAGAGGCCTTATATCCAAAATATACAAAGAACTCAAGAAGTTAGACCGCAGGGAGACAAATAACCCTATTAAAAAATGGGGTTCAGAGCTAAACAAAGAATTCACAGCTGAGGAATGCAGAATGGCTGAGAAACACCTAAAGAAATGTTCAACATCTTTAGTCACAAGGGAAATGCAAATCAAAACAACCCTTTGATTTCACCTCACACCAGTCAGAATGGCTAAGATCAAAACTCAGGTGACAGCAAATGCTGGCGAGGATGCGAAGAAAGAGGAACACTCCTCCATTGTTGGTGGGGTTGCAGACTGGTACAACCATTCTGGAAATCAGTCTGGAGGTTCCTCAGAAAATTGGACATTGAACTGCCTGAGGATCCAGCTATACCTCTCTTGGGCATATACCCACAAGATGCCCCAACATATAAAAAAGACACATGCTCCACTATGTTCATCGCAGCCTTATTTATAATAGCCAGAAGCTGGAAAGAACCCAGATGCCCTTCAACGGAGGAATGGATACAGAAAATGTGGTACATCTACACAATGGAATATTACTCAGCTATCAAAAACAACGACTTTATGAAATTCGTAGGCAAATGGTTGGAACTGGAAAATATCATCCTTAGTGACCTAACCCAATCACAGAAAGACATACATGGTATACACTCATTGATAAGTGGCTATTAGCCCAAATGCCTGAATTACCCTAGATGCCTAGAACAAATGAAACTCAAGACGGATGATCAAAATGTGAATGCTTCACTCCTTCGTTAAAAGGGGAACAAGAATACCCTTGGCAGGGAAGAGAGAGGCAAAGATTAAAACAGAGATGAAGGGACACCCATTCAGAGCCTGCCCCACATGTGGCCCATATACATACAGCCACCCAATTAGACAAGATGGATGAAGCAAAGAAGTGCAGACCGACAGGAGCCGGATGTAGATCGCTCCTGAGAGACACAGCCAGAATACAGCAAATACAGAGGCGAATGCCAGCAGCAAACCACCGAACTGAGAATAGGACCCCCGTTGAAGGAATCAGAGAAAGAACTGGAAGAGCTTGAAGGGGCTTGAGACCCCATATGTACAACAATGCCAAGCAACCAGAGCTTCCAGGGACCTAAGCCACTACCTAAAGACTATACATGGACTGACCCTGGACTCTGACCTCATAGGTAGCAATGAATATCCTAGTAAGAGCACAGTGGAAGGGGAAGCCCTGGGTCCTGCTAAGACTGAACCCCCAGTGAACTAGACTGTTGGGGGAGGTGGCAATGGGGGGGAGGGTGGGGAGGGGAACATCCATAAGGAAGGGGAGGGGGGAGGGGGATGTTTGCCCGGAAACCGGGAAAGGGAATAACACTCGAAATGTATATAAGAAATATTCAAGTTAATAAAAAAAAATTTTTAAAAAGCACATCTTTAAAAGGGATAGCCTTTCACATGCCCAGGCTGGCCTTGAACTTTCTGTATAATTGAACTCGAGCTTGAACTTCTAATCTTTCTGCCTTTACTGCCCAAATGTGGGATTATATGAGTATGCCACCATCTCTGGCCTTTACAGTCACCATTTCTTTACCTAATCCTATTATGCAAACTGTGATACCTCGTATGCCATAAAATAAAATGTGTTCCGTATGCATACACAAAATCTGGCATCCGAGTGCTCATAGCAACTTTATTTAGAATACCTTTCTTCATTAGGGTTTTTACTACTGTGAAGAGACACCATATCCATGCCAACTATTAAAGGAAAATACTTAATTGGTTTAGTTGATTATCATCATGGCAGGAAGTATGGTGGCATGCAGGCGGATACGGTGCTGGAGAGGTTGCTGAGAGTTCTATATCTGGATCTTTAGTGTGCCGAAGGAGACTGTGTCCCACACTGGGCAAAGCTTGAGCATATGAGACTTCAAGGCCTGCCCACATTGTGACACACTTCCTCCAACAAGGTCACACCTCCTTATAGTGCCACTCCCTATTCACCTATGCTGACCATTCCTATTCAAACCACCACACCACACCATCCCCCCTAAAAAGTGATGGCTGAAGAAATGGCTCAGTGGTCAAGATCCTATACTGCTCTTTAAGAGGACCAAGGTTCAGTTCTGAGCACCCTCATAGCCGCGGGCAGTCTAGTTCCAAGGGGTCTGATGCCTCATTCATGCTCCCACTACCACTCATGCACACGAGCAAACATGCATACACCTAAAATAAAAATAAGTCCTTAAAACAAAGAGGTAGGAATAACTCGAATGTCCATCAAGATACAGAGTAAATACACATGGATATATATTTCCAGCACTAGGGAAGCCGAGTCCTCTAGAGTATGCCAGCCTGGACTCTGTAGGGAGACTCTTAACACTCCCTCTGCAAAAAAAAAAAAAAAAAATATTACGTTTTATCATTCTGGTGTATTCTTGGCTCCTTCATTTGTTTTGTTTTTACCACATCCCCAACCATTCTCAAACTTATCGAAAGATTAGTCTCTAACTTAAGTGCACGTTGAAGATTTCTTCACTCCCTAGACATCTGTAATAAAAGATCCTTTATTGATTTGGCAATGCGAATTATGAAATACACTAGAAGTGTAGCTCAGTGGTTAGAGAGCACTTACCTAGCAAACACGAGGCCCTGGGTTCTATCTGTAGCATTACAAAGCCAGAGCTTACAAAAGCATGTGTCTAGATAGGATTAGAGCACTGCAAAGTCCCACAACCTTCCACATCTCTGGCTGGTATTTGTATCTTAGCCTTTGTCCCTGTGCTGTGAGAGACCTCATTCTGTCCACTAGACTCGACTCTGTTTCTGGTGCAACCAAATCTCACTTTCCAGGTCTCCATGTCCAGGTTGGCTTACAGCTCTTCTCCACCAACCTCCCGAACTGGATGGAGATGTGAGGTCTCCATGTCCAGGTTGGCTTACAGCTCTTCTCCACCAACCTCCCGAACTGGATGGAGATGTGAGGTTTGAATTCAAGCAGAACTTATTGTCGGTGCAAGTCAGAGAGCTAAAGGACCAGCTAGCCATTTTTTTCTCTTCCTTTTCTCTCCTCAGCAGGATGGAAAGCTGCGTCCCCCTCCCCTCTTTCTCAGGACTACAACACTTCCCACCGCCTTCTTCATTTCCACCCCCCACCCTGGCTGCCTCTCTCAGGGCTGCCCGGTTGCCATGCCAATAAGGTTCCCATGGTTACTAGGAGGCCGCTGCTGCATTCCCATAGGCAGCTTCTTTCTACTCAAAGGAAGGGAGACCGTTATCGCCTCCAGGGTCAAACAAATAAATACGTAAGTGAAAAAGGACAGAAGTGGTCTCGGTCCAGGAACTATTGGAGGAAGAATGTTGCAAAAGTCCGATGTCTCCGGGCCATACCTCCGACAGAATCCTGCTCCCTCTGCTCAAGTTGTCTCTCTCCTAAACCTAGAGAAAGAGGAGCCTGGCACTGGTTCAAGCCCATTGTTCTGCCTATGGTGGAGTCCAAATAGACACCACATTGTGAGGATCATGTTAATATGTAAATAATGGATACATCTGTGCTTTTGTGTAGCAAGGAAAATGGCAAAATGCAAAGTAGGCCCTGGCCTCTCCTCAGTTGGGTGTCTTGTCCGCTTTTTTCCCATGGTGCTAGATGGTGTTCTTTCCTGCACTGGCTGTCTTCCGCAATACCTTGGAGATTTTTGTTTGTTTGTTTGTTTGTTTGTTTGTTTGTTTTGTTTTGTTTTTAAAACAAAATTTGTTTTCTTAAAATAGAGAGAAATAATTTTAGCATAAAATTAAAAAATAAAGAAAAATGTAAAAAAACAAAACAAAACAAAACATTTAGAGTTTCAAAATGGTAAGATGTTTCCCAACTTGGGAGGTAGAGGCAAGGGTCAAAGTTGTCCTAGGCTACACAGTGAGTTTAGGGCCATTGTGAGCTATATGAGTCCTTGTCCTAGAAAGGAAAATAAGGGCCAGGCGGTGTTAGCACACGCCTTTAATCCTAGCACTCAGGAGGCTAAGCAGGAAGATCTCTAAGCCAGCCAGGTCTATATAATAAGATCCGAAAGAAAAGAAAAAAAGAAGAAAAATAAACAAACACAATACAAAGCTTAAAATGTTTCATTTCCGGCTGGAGAGATGGCTCAGAGGTTAAGAGCATGGACTGCTCTTCCAGAGGTCCTGAGTTCAAGTCCTTCCACAGGGTGGCTCACAACCATCTGTAATGGGATCTGATGCCCTCTTCTGGTGTGTCTGAAGACAGTGACAGTGTACTCAAATTAAAAAAAAAAAGATAAATCTTTAAAAAAAGGTTTCACTTTATATTTAATTAGCAGACAAGTTGTTTTCTATAAATATGATGATTTGAAATATATATATATACATATAATATAATGGTCAAATCTGAGTAATTAGCATATCTAAAAGAGTTCTTAAATCTGTGTTGAGAAACTTCAGACTCCCGTTTGTTAGAGCTTTATAAAATCTCAGCATCTAGGGCAACTGCTTTGGCTCAGTAGATGGAGGTGCTTGCTGCCAAGACCGACAGCTTGAGTTTGAACCCCAAAGCCCACATGATAGAACTAACACCCAAAAGTTTGTCTCTGACCTTTCACTATGTGGTCACTCGCGCGCGCGCACGCACACACACACACACACACACACACACGCACGCACGCAGCCACCCACCTCTCCCACACACAATTTAATAACTAATTTTTTTTAAGTGCAGAGGCTCTAGCTTCTGCTTTGTGGGAGAGCTCTGGCCTAGCATGTGCAAAGTTCCAGATCTGACATCCTGCACCACATCTACAAATAAATACAAATAAACAAACATATGTGTGTGTGTGTGTGTATGTGTGTGTGTAGCAACTCTACTGTACGATTCTACAATACTTGGACTTAATTCTCCTAATGTAATCCCCCTACTTCCAATTAGAATGTGTCACATTCTCCTAATGGGATTGCATTTTGATACTCATCCAACCCCTACCACCACATAATTGTAAGAAATCATTTGAAATTTATTTATTGTGTATATGTTTGTGTGTGGGCATGATTTGGGGGCGGGTATGCATGACACAGAATGCATATGCAGAGGTCAGAGTGACCTTATACCTTTATGTGAGTTCCCAGGGATTAATTAAATTCAGGTCCCCAGGCTTAAATGACAAGTTCCTTTATCTCTGAGCCATCTCTCCTGTCCTAACAGCTTCTTTTTTTTTAAGTTTTATTTATTTTATGTATATGAGCACACTGTTGCTGTCTTCAGACACACCAGAAGAGGGCATCCCATTACAGATGGTTGTGAGCCACCATGTGGTTGCTGGGAATTGAACTCAGGACCTCTGGAAGAGCAGTCAGTGCTCTTAACCTCTGAGCCATCTCTCCAGCTCCTGTCCTAACAGCTTCTTAAAAAATGTTTTATTTGGGGTTGGGGATTTGGCTCAGTGGTAGAGTGCTTGCCTAGGAAGCGCAAGGCCCTGGGTTCGGTCCCCAGCTCCGAAAAAAAAAATTAAAAAAAAAAAAAAGAAAAAAAAAATGTTTTATTTTTATGTTTATGTATGCATTTGTGTCTCTCTGTGTGCGCACATATGTGCAGGTGCTCAAGACGCCAGCAGAGGGCGTCAGGTCTCCTAAAGCAGGAATGAGAAGTCTGTGATTCCTGTGACATGGGTGCTAGGAACTAAAGTTGGGGTTTTGGCAAGAGCAGCAAGCACTCTTAAGCAACAGGCACTCCTAACTACAGAGCCAGCCCTCTGGCCATCTGAAAGGGTTTTGTAATGACTTTATTTTATTCAGTTTTGCCATTGTGAAAATTATGAAAAAAATTTCTTCTATCAGCAATAAATAAAACATGACAAATACTAAAAAAAAAAAAAAAAAAAAGGGGAAAAAAAACAAAAAAAGAAAACAAAAAAACACAAAAAACAAAACAAAACAAAAATAACAGTTACTTGTTACCAGAACCATAGATCTGGGTTGCCAGACACTGGAAATGATCAAATTTGGGAAAAGAGAATTGGTAGAAAAAAAAGTAAGGTCACATGTATACACAACTGACACAGAAGAGGGTCCAGCTTCTCAGAGCTCTAGCAAGAGGTTCAGGAGCATGTAGGGTCATGATGGCTGGAGGGAGGAGAGAGTGAGGCTGCAGATGGAGTGGGTGGGTCTTCCCAGAACACCAGCATGGACAACAGGCCTGGACTTTCAGTGGGTACTGCTGACGAAGCGGATACAAAGGCCATTTGGGTTAGGTGACTAAAGACACGTGTGGCAGTTAACACCTTCACCATGGGGACAGCTTCTTGACAGTCAGAGGGTTAGGAATGGCAGGTCAAAAGAGACAGAGGCTGAAGGCCAATTTCAAGGCAGCCCTTGTTACATTACTGTACTCAGTTATATAGCCCAGATTATATAGTCAGTTGTATGTCAACTTGACACAAGCTAGGATTATCAGAGAGGAGGGAGCTTCAATTAACAATTTGCCTCCAAAAGACTGTGCCATAGGCAAGCCTGTATGGCATTTTCTTAACTAGTAATTGAGGGGTGAGGACCCAGCCTGTAGTGGGTGGTGCCACCCTGGGCTTGGTGTGCTATGAGGTGTAAAAGCAGTAAGCAGCATTCCTCTGTGACCTCTACATCAGCTCCTGCCTCCAGATTCCTGCCCTGCTTGAATTCCTTGGTTGATAGAAGTGTAAGCAAAATAAACCCTTTCTTCTTCAATGTGCTTTTGGTCATGGTGTTTCATCCCAGCAAAAGCAACTGTAACTAAGACAGTTACCCTCTGACCTAGAAATTCTACTATTGGGTAAGCATATACCCATGACAAATGAAAGTGTTATGTCAGCATTAGAACTCATATCTAAAGCCAGGGGTAGTGTGTGTGTGCTTATAATCCTATCACTTGGGAGTTCAAAGCTAGAGGGTACCTGGAGGCCAGCCTGGGCTATATAACTGAATTCAATGCCAACCTGGGCTACTGAGTAAGAGATTCCATCTCAGAGGAAGAGGAAGGGCAAATAGTCAACAGCAGTTATTGAATTGACAAGGAAAATGTGGTATATTTAAAATAAAATAGTAATCCTAAAAATGAATTAAGTACAGACATATATTACACAACACAAACTTTGAAAACAGTAAGCGAAAAATCAGACGCAAAAGGCTTATTGTATGACTCCATGATATGAAATATCTAGAATAAAAAGAGAATAGAATCTGGCATGGAGGCACGCACCTGTAACCCAGACCTGGGGTGAGGCTGGGGCAGGGGGATCTGGAACAATGATCAGTATGGGCGGTGTCACACAATCATGTCTCAAAACAACAGAGAGATGAGACAGAGCAATGGGAAGGGGGAAAGACTAAAATTCATTTTAGCCATGTATAAAAGCATCAAAGAATAAAATGTAAACAACACAATAACAAACAAAGTGAGGTTGGAATCACTCAGTGTCAAGGAACTTGCCTAACGTGCACAAGACCCTGAATCCAATCACCAACAATGCAAAAAAAAAAAAAAAAACATAAAATTAAGCAAAACATGAACACTACCAAAACCACACATTCCAGAGGGTATATTCTGGCTCAGTAAAACTGACTTTGGGAGGTGAGCAGGGTAGTACATACCTGTAATCCCAGCACTCAGCAAGCTGACACGCCCAGGCAAGATAGTACACACCTTTAATCCCAGGAAAGCAAGGCAAGGAGATCTCTGAGTTCAAGGCCAGCCTGGGACAAAGCAAGTCCCAGATCCAGGTGTGGTGGTACACACCTTTAATTTGGGCCACGCCTTCTACAGAACACCTACATAGGGACATTGGAAGAAGGAAGATTCACTTCTTTGCCTGCTTGTGTTTACTTGCCATCTGTTGGAATCTACTTCTACACACATACACACACACACACACACACACACACACACACACACACACACACACACACACTAAATAAATGAATGTGTGTAAGCGAAGGGGTCCTGGGGGGGTACCTGGAAGAGAATAGGGGACAAGAGACTCGAAGAAGGACGCCAAGACAAGAGTCTGATCAAGGCGACAACTTTATTTTTCCCAGGGCTGAATTTATACCATAACATGGGTAACAGAAGGAGGGGGGAAGTGTGAAACATTTACGCAGGCCAAGGACACAGTATCCGTGTGGTCAGGGAATCGGCTGATGTTGACAGGATGTCAGAAAGGTCACAGGTTTGTCATATCATTAGTCAGCAGAACTTTTATCATATTATTATTTATCTTGACCACCAGGTTTGTATTAGTCTTCTGCAGCTGGCTGGGGATTTCCCATGAACCCAGTCATACTTAATTCTAACCATAATAATAACATCAACAGTGGAGGGCTTCAAGGGCATCGCTCCCAACAAATGTGAAAAATTTAGACTGACCTCATTTTGTATTTTTTTAATTTTTAATTTTTTTATTTATTCTGTTAGAAACCAGAACCCAAGACCTCAGGCATACTAGCCAAACACTCCTCTGTTGAGTTATATCTAGAGCCCTAACATTTGGGAGTAGAGACAGGAGGATCAGAGGATTGAGGTTATCTCCAGCTAGCAGAGTATCTACAGGCCAGCCTGTGCTACAACAAAAGAAAAAGCCATAAGCATGGTAGTTAAGTCTTAGTAAACTTCAGGGAATAGAAGTAGAAAGGGAAGAGCGTGGAGGGTCAGGGCAGAGGAGGGGAGGGGAGGACAAGACTGTGAGTCCTGGCCTCAGTCTCCAGTACCTCAAACAAACATCAACAATGACAAGCACCTTGAGGTCAGCTATACTCTAGTATATTACTTGGCTCATGATGCTAGTGGCTGGAAGGTCCACACAGCATGTGCCTGCGTCCTGGTGAGGAACCCATGGCCCAGTCAGAGCATGACCTAGAGGTAGGAAGGGAAATAGCTGTATGCGGAAGTGTCCAAACCCAGAGGTGCCCTCTCTACTCATTTGTCTTCGATTTCCCCCTTTTATTCTCATTCTCTTTCGTATCCATTTATTTATTGCGTTTTGTTTTGTTCTACTCTGTGGCTAGTCCAGAATGATCTGGCCTTGAACTCATGGTAATCCTCCTGCCTCAGCTTCCCAGTGATGGGGAGTCACCCCATGTATGCCTTTACAACAACCTGCTCTTACGAAAGCTGACTCTCTTCCCAAAGTCAACATTAGTCCCTTCCAAGGACAGTCACAAACTAATCATCATACAGTTAAGTTCCCACTTTCTAAGCTTCTTCTACCCCCACACGTGGATGTGGACTAAACCTCCAGCAGTGAGCCTGCCGGTGAAACCCAAACCATTCCCAACCATGTTTCATGATTTTCTGGCAAGAGAAAAATGTTTTGGCTTTCACTTCATTATCTCAATAAATGGAGATAAAAATAAGCAAAACATCTATTAGCTTGTAGAAGAAAATTTGAGGGACTGGAGATTTAGCTCATCAGTTAAGAAACCTGGCTGAGGACCTGGGGTTCGATTCCCAGCATCCACACGGAGGTGCACAACCATCTGTAACTGCAATCCCAGGAGATCTGATGCCTTCTTCTGGCCTCCACCAGCACCAGTTTTCTATAATGCATATGGACAAAATACCCACACACAAAGAGTTAATGTATCAACTTGAAAAATGAAATGTGGAATAAGCCAATGACACTTAACTGATTTCTCTAATGGTAACAAGCTACCGTTTAAGGGATATCGGTGGTCTCAGGAAAAACACATATTCAGTTTCTGTACCCAGCTCCTGGAGCAGCACCCTAAATCCCTTGGAATTTACCAAATAAACAGGAGCATCTTTTGTTATATGTGTTCATAATGAGCTTTTTAAAACCCTACATATGCTAATACAAAGAACATATGAGGGGCTGGAGAGATGGGTCAGTGTAGAAGCCTTGGCTCTCTTCCAAAGGGCTCAAGCTTGGTTCCCAGCACCCATACTGGTCAGTTCATAACAAACTGTTACTCCAGTTCCAAGGCATCCGACAACCTCCCTGGCCTCCCTGGGCTGACATGGAACTTAATATGTAACCCAGGTGAGGTTGGGGATTTAGCTCAGTGGTAGAGCGCTTGCCTAGCAAGCGCAAGGCCCTGGGTTCAGTCCCCAGCTCCGAAAAAAAGGAAAAATATGTAACCCAGGTAAGACTTGACATGTTAGCAGTCCTCCTACTTCAGCCTCCTGACTGCTGGGATTACAGCATGAGCCACCATGCCCACTTCCTCTTTGCTCACCATTACTAAGTTGTAGCCTTCCCCCCCTCTCTCTCCCTAGGCCTACCTCCATTTTGCTATATATCTGAGGATGACCTTAAACTCCCACTTCTCCTATCTCCAGGTTATACCTTTGTTTACTTGGAGACACAGACATGTATTTTAAGCTGTTGTCAAACTCATGACCATACCACCTCAGTCTTCTGGGTGCCAGCAGAAATTATAGGCATGTACCAACCCCCATACCAGGCAGTATTTTATACTTCATAATAATCCAGTATACACAAGGTTCCCTTGAGTTCTGGGGACCATTTTAGCAATTTCTAGTCCCTGAGGAGTATGTCATGAGAGTTCCCAATTTATAGCTGGCTAACTATAGCTGCTACAAGTGTTTGGGATGTTGACTGGCCTCACAAGTGGCTCTGTCTTATGGGACTGAGCTTAAAGAATGGCATGTGACATTTAACTCTAGGTGCAAAGTGTTAGAATTTAATTGAATTGTTGAATCCTATTTGGTGTCAGATGATTGGGAAGCTGATGCGGAAAATAGATATATTTAGAACCACAAAGAACACCAGGATAAGTTCGTGGATCTCTGATTCTAAACTATCCCTGTTCTGAGACTTTATAATATTATAAACTGTAAGTCACTGATAGCTGTGCAGATTAATACATGCAAATTAGTTCTATGAAAGTGAAGGTTAACTTTGTCTTCTCTAACCCCTTAAAAAATCACAGTGGATTAAGTTGACCTGGGAGTCCACACGTGTGATCTCAGTACATGAGTCGTGGAGACAGGACTACTGAGAATTCCAGGCCAAATCAAAGCATGGTACTTCACACCTGCAATTCCTGCCCTTGGGAGGCTCACAAGATTAAGGATAGCCTGGGCCCCACAGAGACCCTGTCTCAGCAAAACAGAACAAATAATAAAGGCAGATTATTGCCTCTTATAAACTCACTCCAACACAGTGAGAGACATTGCTCAGGAGCATAATTCTAGCCTGTCGATTTTTTATTGCATATAAATCTGTAGGGTTTTTTTCCTACCTAACTGCTTATAATACCTTACTGTTTTCCTCACTAATGATTTATTAAATCTTAAATTTAAAAAATCTGTATAGATGCAAGGTGTGGTGGTTCACCCAACCCCACTCCTCGAGACACTGATGCAGGAGGATCACCGTCAACCTAATGCTAGCCTGGGCTACTGAGTTCAGGGCTAGCATGTGCTGAAGAATGAAACTCTCAAAAAATGTATAAGAAAGCCAAGAACAATGAAAGAAACTTATTTCCGCTTTCATTAACTCATTCATGTACTCGTTCCATAAATTTGAGTATGCACTCTGACTCTAGATATCATCTATTACGGGCCCTAGAGATAGAAAAAATAACAAGACTTCACTTAGTATTATGGTATAGACAATAATCACAGAAGTAATCGTAATGTGACAGGATTAATTTTTTTTTCCTTATCTTTTTTTCGGAGCTGGGGATCGAACCCAGGGCAAGCGCTCTACCACTGAGCTAAATCCCCAACCCCAGGATTAATATTTTGATACCTGTTATTCAGGGTCCTCTTGAAGACCAAAGAAGGAATGAGGAGGTGGTTGGGGGGTGTCTTAGCTACTGTTCTATGGCTGTGAAGAGACACCAGGACCAAAACAATTTATAAAGGAAGCATTTAATTGGGGGCTTGCTTAAAGTTTCAGAGGGTTAGTCTATGACCATCAGGGTACAGAGCATTGTGGCAGGCAGACATGGTGCTGAGAGCAGTAGGTCAGAATTCCTATCTGATGTGCTAATTGTAGACAGACTGAGAGAGAGAGAGAGAGAGAGAGAGAGAGAGAGAGAGAGAGAATGAGAATGAATTGGGCTTTTGAAACCTTAAAGCCCACATCCATGACATACTTTCTCCAACAAGGCCACACTTAATGCAACAAGGACACATCCTTCTAATCCTTCCAAAATAGGTCCACTCAACTGGGAACCAAGCACTTAAATACATGAGCCTATGGGGGTCATTGTCACCACAGGGAGAGGTCTATGGGTAAGACTTATGGATGGAAAATGGAGGAGGCAAAGGGGTGTCAAATGGGCATCTGAGAGACAAGAAACATTGGCTCATCTTAGAAATTATGGCCAAAATATAGAGTTTAAGGGACATATGATCAGAGAACTGTGGAGTTCTCCAAAAGCATACTAAGGATAGACAGGAGGAGGAGTTTAGGCATTATTTCTATGGAGATATGGGAGCTGATGAAGAGTCTAAGGCAGAGAGAAAAGTATTGGCTTTCCATTTTCTAAAGCCCTGGCAGGAGAGAATGAACTAGAGATGTACCAGAAAGACATTTGCAATAATTTAGGTGAAAGGTGATGGTGCCAAGGGATGGACTTAAGGTGTGTGTGTGTGTGTATGTGTGTGTGTGTGCACACGCATGTGTGTGTAAGAAAGAGAGAGAACACGCACGCGCATATATATATATATATATATATATATATATATATATATATATATATATATATAGAGAGAGAGAGAGAGAGAGAGAGAGAGAGAGAGAGAGAAATCAAAATTACTTGGTGATTGTAGATGCCAATAGAAGTAAAAGAGGAACCCAAACAGGACTGGGTCATATTTGTAGCCACACTGTCATTGTTTCTGTGATTGTTATCCAGCCGGCAGATTTTGGCCTGGTTGGTTATTGGCACTCTCTATGTGGACCAGGCTGGCCTCAAACTCACAGAGATTTACCTGCGTCTGCCTCCTGAATGCATGAGTTAAAGACTACCGCCAGCACACCTGACTGACCTTAAATCATTACATGGCTGGTCTCCCTTTCCCCCCCTGAATTCAGATCTTAACACAGTCAACTGCTCAAGTGTGACCCTTAGGATAACCAATGGCAGCTACCTGGGCAGTCATTCTGCATGGTATTTCTATGTTTCGTTTGTCACTATTTAATACCATTAAACATCTTGTTTTGTTCCATTTATTCTTTTTAACCTCCTGCCTGAGACCCAGGTTTTATTTCCATTTTATTTTTGTTCTGTGCCACTTTATTTCATTCTACATCTACATGAGTTCTGTTAAGGCAGACTTCTCGTCTGCTTTGCTTACCACTAAATCTTATTATTTGAAGACTCTGGCAATTAGAGCCTGGCAGTAAAAGAGGAGGTCTGTCTCTTGCCAATTCTCCTCCTCTTCTAAGTCCCGGCCATAGCAAATAGATTCCAGTGCTCCAGATATACCCAATAGCTTTCCTGGTGCTGCTTGCACGGAGCATGATTCTCTTTGTAGCTAGCCTTTGCTAACCGTATGTCCCCCTAATACTTTGTGCATTTCATTTCCTTGTATGTGTCCCTATTGGAAGAAAGCAAGTTGAGAATGCCCTGTGTCCCAAACACCTACCTGAGAGAGATAACAGACACTTAGTAAATGTGTATTGGGATCACTTGGGATGCTGTTAAAACTACGGAATCCTGGCCCTCGTCCCAGAGCAACTGAACCACAATCTGTATTGTGCAAAGTTTAAAGACAGTTCGTTTTTGCATTAAAATTAGAGGAACCCTATCTTAGTGATGATGATACACGGCCTACAATTATCAAAGGCCTGCAGTGATCCACAAGGGAAGGCAGATGTGCTAAATAAAAGGGTGTGACACTGGGCACTCGGAAAACCTGGTTGTAAACAATACTTAGTAGGCATGGTAGTTATCCTAGCACTTGGGAAGTAGAGACAGGAGGATTGGAAGTTCAAGATCATCCTTAGTTAAGCAGCAAATTTGAGGCTACCCTGTGCTATGACATTCTGTAAAAAGGAGGAGGAAGAGGAGGAAAAAGAAAAGAAAAAAAGGAAGGAAAGAAGAGGAAACAGAAAAGGAGGAAGAAGATTTTGCAAGGTTTGCCTTTGCCTGTAATTTCAGCTACTCAGAAGGCTGAGGTAATAGGATACCAAATTCAAGGACTGCCTGAGCTAAAGAATGGGATTTAGGCCATTCTTACCAATTTAGTAAAACTTTGTACCAAAACAAATAAATAAAAAGCAAAAACAAAACTGGGAATAGAGTTATACTTTAGCAGTAGTATGCATGAGGCCTTGTGTTCATCCCAGTAACACACACACACACACACACACACACACACACACACACACACAGAGGAAGTTATAAAATAAGAAATGTGAAAGGCCTGCTACATCTTAGTTGCCTAATAAATCACAGGATTGTTCTCCTTTGGAAGAGTCTAAGCCTACAAGCTAGAGCATCTGGATTCTAGATCTGTTATTGACAGTTTACTATGTCGAAAAGCCAAAGGAGAAGAGAACGTTTCCTAGATTCTATGTGTGTATGCAGCATACATGTATGTCTTGTTACATACATGTATATCTTGTTACTACCATGTTGGGTCTGGGTTATTTTTTTAATACTGAATTACAGGAGGGTTTGTTTGGTTTTTAAGATTTATTTATTTAATGTGAATACACTGTCACTCTCTTCAGACACACCAGAAGAGGGCATCAGATCCCATTTCAGTTGGTTGTGAGCCACCATGTGGTTGTTAGGAATTGAACTCAGGACCTCTGGACAAGCAGTCAGTGCTCTTAACCCCTAAGCAATCTCTCCAGCCCATGTGAGGATATTTTCATGTAAATATACTTTGACCATAAGGGGTTCCCTTCCCTTTTTTGCCCTCCTTCGTTCATTAATCCTTTATTCCATTTTTACTTCTGTTTTCATGTCATCTGTACATACACGATCTTATGAATCTATAAAGTCTAGGATCCATAACTGAGACAAAACATGTTACATACTTAACCTTTGGATACCAAGCTTGTTAATATGATTTTCTCTGGTTGTCCCCTTCACCCCACTCCCCCATCCCCCACCCCTGGCAATGACATGACTTCAATTCTTTATGACTGAGACATTTTCATTGTGTGTGTGAATAAGCTCCACTTTCTTTATCCATTCCTCTGTTGGCAGACATTAGGTTGCAGCACTGCTACAGTAAAGACACTGTGGCACAGCCTGGTCCTATGTGTGTCTATTTCTAGATCAGTTTGGTTTTTTTTGTTTTGAATCTGAAGGGCTGTAGGAAGCCCAAGCACAGCAAGCATTGCCTGGAGGTCTTGCCCAGCCCCCTTCCCTCTTCCTTACTAACCTTTAGATTACATTCCTAAAGCTTGCCTCCAAGGTCTGTTCCATTCTTTGGCCACTGACTCATTACTGAGACCAAAACATCAAGTTCCAGGCGTCAAAATTCATTATTTGGCTACGATGGTTAACCTGCCCAATCAGGACTCACCAACTCTCCCTAGCACAGACTTCCCCTTTTCTCCTTAAAAACCCACTCCTGCAAAAAACAAACAAACAAATAAAGCTCTCCTGCTTGCTGGCTGCCTGTGGTTGGGTCCAGAGGCAGCCCTACACCACCTGCAGAGTAATAACTCTCCTTTAGGTTGGGAACTTGGTGCTTCAGTGTGAATTGTACTCTGGGGGGCCACACACCATTACAGAAGTCTCCTAGAATTCAGACTAGACCTGATGACCTTGAACTTGTGTGCTCTTGCCCAAGCCCCTAAAACTGGAATTATAGGCATGCAGCACCATGTCCACTTTATGAGATGCTTGAGTTGGAACCTATGGTAGGCCAGCACTCTGCCAACTGAACTACATCTTCAGCCTTATTTTTAAATTTTTGGAGGTACCTCCATGTTGATTTTCACAGTGGAAGGGCTAATTTACATTCCCACCACCAATGTGTAAGAGCTCCTTTGTGATCACTTCTCTGCCAACATCTTTCTGAAAGGAAAAAAAGAGGTAAGAAAAAGGAAAGGACCGCTCTGAGGTATGATGGAGGAGAAAGGTTATTTTAGATATGTGAGAGAGAAGAGCCAGAGACAGACACATCTGGGAGAGTCCAGAGTGGTCATGACCCTGAACCACTGAAAGGGGAGGGGAAGCAGAACCAAGTATAGCAGCCAGGAGGTCAAAGGTAGAGATAAAAAAGCGTTGGGTAACCAAAATGTCCAGATTATACAGGGAAAATCCTCTGGGGGAGGGGGAACCCAGCCCCTGTGCTGGAGAGTTGAACATAGCCAGTAGGTTTGCCAATGGCATAGGAACTGGAGGATGCTGGAAGAACCTGGAGAAGTGATGCTGGAGTGAAGGCAGATCCATTTTGATATGTTAAATAGGCATCTCTGCCACTTGTCTCTGGGTTTGAAACATCCATTTATTTTCTTGCTGGTTGCCTGGAAATTTCTATGTAGTCTAGGTTGTCATTGAACTTGAAGTGTTAGACCTGAGGAAAAGCCATTTCCACTACTTTCTGATTAAAGCAAGCAGTAGTTAGAAGCACACAAGGGACTGGCCCCCTAAATTGGGGTTTTAGAGAGCAACCCTTCACTAGCTTTTGACGTCATTTTTATGAAGAAAGGTTAGGGTTGGTAGATAAGGAAGATAGGGTTGACATAATTGGCTGTTAGTACTTGGACAGAAAGATTGGGGGTTCAGGGCTCAAGGCTGACTGTGGGTAGATGAGGGTAGGAATATATAAGATGGTGTTCAGGCAAAAGGTGTGGGTATACATCGTGGGGTTACAGTATCAGCATAGGCTGAAAAGTTTGGCTGGCAGGATACATTAGGAAACAGAAATGTATAGAGCATTAATAACAATGTATGACAATGTGGCTCCTGTCTGTTTCACGGAAGCAGTTCTTCTGCCTCAGACTGCCAAGTTCTTGGACCAGGGAGAGTGAGCCATTATACCCAGTGTTAGGGTTTAAATCTTGGCCCGTACCCGGGCAGAACACACCAAGAAGATGTGGTTCCACATGGAGAGGTTTAATGAGAGAAGAAGAGGAGAGGAAAGGAAAGGCAACCGGCCATGGGCACTTGGGAAGAAGGAGGAAAGGGGCAAGAACAGAGAAGAACAAAGAGTAAGAGGGAGTAAGAGAGGAGTAAGAGAAAGAGGAGGGGCAAGCAGCCCCTTTTATAGTGTCAGGCGCAGCTGGCTGTTGCCAGGCAGCTGTGGGGCGGAGCATACCTGACTTCCCAGGTAGCTTTAGGGGTGGAGCTTAGACAGAATACCAACAGCAAGTCCTTTCCACCCTCTCTTCCCCACCCCGCAGACAAAGTATTGTTCTGCCCCCACCCCACACCCCCATAAACCTCAAGACTGGCCTAGAATTTACCTCAGTCCCAGTGCCTCAGTCTTTCAAATACTGTGCTTTCAAGCATGCAACACCATACCTGGATAAAAGGGTTACTTTTAAAGACAGAAATGGAGAGGATTACATTGTATATGTTGAAAGGACAATTCTTGGTCACAATGACCAATAACAAGAATGGCATCTTGATCCCAGCACTGGGGATGCTGAGGCAAGAATATTTTTGTTCCAGGCCAAACGGTTACAAGTTCAAGCCAGCTAGGGCTACATAATTAAACCCGTGTGTGTGTGTGTGTGTGTGTGTGTGTGTGTGTGTGTGTGTGTGTGTGTGTGTGTGTATGTATTGAGCCAGCAGTTGCTGAGCATAAGTACTTTTAGTCTAAGGTTTTTGCAGTCTTGTGATAGATAAACATTCTCAACATATAAAAGAACTTTCCCATCATAACAGTCCAGACAGCTTGTTTCTCTCTCTCTCTCTCTCTCTCTCTCTCTCTCTCTCTCTCTCTCTCTCTCTCTCTCTCTCTCTCTTTCTCTCTGCCTTTTGTGATGGTTGACACAAACAACTTCATCTTTATTTTGACACCTTTCATATTATTTTGGTGTTTGTTTTGAGTCAGGGTCTCATGTAGAGCAGGCTGGCCCTGAATACACTATTAAGCTGAGGATGGTCTTGGGTTCCTGGTCCTTCTGCTTTCCCCTCCCCCCAGGTGAGGGGAATCCAGGTGTGCACCACCAAGCCTAGCTGAAGCTTCTTTCTTTCATTTCTTTCATTAGCTCATCCAAGCTCATAGACTGAGGACAGAGTCTTTTGAGTTAAATACTGTTTTTATGAGCTTCTTCCATGGCAAAACCACCACAATAATGCTCTCCCCTGCTTGTCTGACAAGTGGTGTCTAATTCTACATCATAAGTGAATGCTCTTTGGAAATAAAAGGTATTAAGGCAAAAATAGAGAAACAGAAAGAAAAAAAAGCCAGGGACATAAGAAGGAAAAGAAATCTCTTACAATGGGATCCAGTTTGTCTTTCTGTTGACTAAGAGTCAAAAATTTCAACATAGCATCTCAGCACTCAAGACGCAGAGGTACATAGATCTTTGTGAGTTCAAGGTCAGCCATTTGTTCAGATCTACACAATAAAGAGACCCTGTCTCAAAACAAAACGGAAATGACAAAAAAAGAAAGGAAGAAATTTCAACATTGCTAATAAAGCCAAATTTGTCCACACAGACATAATTGCTTTCTTAAAGACAACTCAAACAAGGATGCTTAAAACAACAAATCAAGGCGCTGGAGAGATGGCTCGGTGGTTAAGAGCACTGACTGCTCTTCCTGAGGTCCTGAGTTCCACTCCCAGCAACCACAGGGTGGCTCACAACCATCTATGATGGGATCCAATGCCCTCTTCTGGTGTGTCTGAAGAGAGTGACAGTGTACTCATATATATAAATAAATCTTTTAAAAAAGAATTTATTAAAGAAAATAAAAGAAAAGAAAGGAAGGAAGAAAAGTTTAGCTGGGTGATAGTGGCACAATGCCTTTAATCCCAGCACTTGGGAGACAGAGGCAGTAGGCAGAACTCTGAGTTCAAGGCCAGCATGGTCTACAAAGTGACATCCAAGGCATCCAGGGCTGTTACAGAGAAACCCTGTCTTGGAAAAAAATGAAGAAAAAAAACCCCTATAGTTATTCTGAACCAGAATATTTGTATTAACACCCTTCTCTCATCCCTAAGTTTTAAAAATATGCTTTAGGGGTGGTGAGATGTTTCAGAGGGTAAAAACACCAAACTTGAAGACCTGAGTTCAATACCAAGGACCAACAAGGTGGAAGGAAAGAACCAACTGTAACTTTAATTTTCCAGTGCCTATTTATAATGCTGATTCTTAAACACTTTAACCTCCCTTCTAGCTCACCATCCACCAGAGGTAATGGAAAAGAACAATTCTTTGGTGTAGCTCCCATCTGTGTTGTCTGGAAATCTGCAGTTCAGTTCACAGGTCAGCAGCAGCAGCTGCTTGATATCCCCCACTCCCCCCCAAAAAACAAGACAAAACAAAACCAAAAAAACCACTTCACGGACATACCAGCAGTCCAGTTAGGCAGAGTAGGGGAAACAAATACGAATCAGCAGCAGTGGTATTACCTAGCATAGACAGCCAGGCCTCAGCTTCGGCACAAGTCACCAGGAGGGACCGGCAGCGATGCCAGTCTGTTACTCTATGTCTTTTTAATTAGGGAATTGAGTCCGTTGATGCTGAGAGATATTAAGAAATAGTGATTGTTGCTTCCTGTTATTTTCGTTGTTAGAGGTGGAATTATGTTTGTTTGTCTCTCTTTTGGTTTCATTGCAAGGAAATTATATTCTTGCTTTCTGCATGGTGTAGTTCCTCTCCTTGTGTTGGAGTTTTCCATCTATTATCCTTGGTAGGGCTGGATTACTAGAAAGATATTGCATAGATTTGGTTTTGTCATGGAATATCTTGGTTTCTCCATCTACATTAATTGAAAGTTTTGCTGGATATAGTAACTTGGGCTGGCATTTGTGTTCTCTTAGAGTCTGTATGATATCGGTCCAGGATCTTCTGACTTTCATAGTCTCTGGTGAGAAGTCTGGTGTAATTCTTATAGGTCTGCCTTGATCTTTTTCCCTTACTGCTCTTAATATTCTTTCTTTGTTTTGTGCATTTGGTGTTTTAACTATTATGTGACAGGAGGAATTTCTCTTCTGGTCTAATCTATTTGGAGTTCTATAGGCTTCTTGTATGTATGGGCATCTCTTTCTTTGTGTTAGGGAAATTTTCTTCTATAATTCTGTTGAATATATTTACTGGCCCTTTAAGTTGGGAGTCTTCACTTTCTTTTTTTTTTTTTTTTTCTTTTTTTCGGAGCTGGGGACCGAACCCAGGGCCTTGCGCTTGCTAGGCAAGTGCTCTACCACCGAGCTAAATCCCCAACCGGGAGTCTTCACTTTCTTCTATACCTATTATCCTTAGGTTTGATCTTCTCATTGTGTCCTGGTTTTCCTGTATGTTTTGGGCTAGGAGCTTTTGGGTTTTACATTATGTTTGACGGTTATGTCAATGTTTTCTATGGTATCTTCTGCTCCTGAGATTCTCTCGTCTATCTCTTGTATTCTGTTGGTGATGCTTGTATCTATGGCTCCTTGTCTCTTTCTTTGGTTTTCTATATCCAGGGTTGTCTCCCTTTGTGCTTTCCTTATTGTTTCTATTTCCATTTTTAATTCTTTCACCTGGTTGGTTGTGTTTTCCTGTAATTCTTTCAGGGATTTTTGTGTTTCCTCTCTAAGGGCTTCTACTTGTTTACTTGTGTTTTTCTGCATTTCTTTAAGGGAGTTCTTTACGTCTTTCTTAAAGTCCTCCATCATCATGATCAAATGTGATTTTAAATCTAAATCTTGCTTTTCTGGTGTGTTTGGATATCCAATATTTTCTCTGGTAGGAGAACTGGGCTCTGATGATGCCAAGTAGTCTTGGTTTCTGTTGCTTAGATTCCTGCACTTGCTTCTAGTGATTGGGTTCTGGTGTTTGCTTGTCTTTCTGTTTCTGAGAGTGACTGGACCCTGCTGTAGGCCTCTGTGTCAGCACTCCTGTAGAACTGTTTTCCTGTTTTCTTTCAGCCTTTCCTGAGAACAGGTGCTCTAATGTCAGGTGTGTCGACATTCCTGGAGACTGTCTTACAGCTCTAGGCTTGGGCAGGAATGAAGGGGCCCTGCCCCTGATTGCTCATGTAGGGCCTTGCACCCAGCGGACACAGTTGGCACTATGTGATTCTCTCTTGGGTCTGGACTGTGGGCAGAGGGTATTGTCCTCTGACTTCTCAGGAGTATCCACACTTCTGAGGGTCCAGCTCTCTTCCCCACGGGATCTGGGTCGTGATTTTTTTTTTATTTATTTTTTTTATTAACTTGAGTATTTCTTATGTACATTTCGAGTGTTATTCCCTTTCCCGGTTTCCGGGCAAACATCCCCTTCCCTCCCGATTTTTTTTTTTTTAAGAAAAAAATAAAGTTTGGAGGAAGAGCTGCTTTGTAGTTGATAAATACAAGAATCAGTTTATTATTAAACCACTTAAATTTTCTTATAATGGGATTTCTAAGCATCAGCAGATGAATTGCTTGTTTTAGTAAAAAATAAAATCCCTAAATAAAAGTGGAGGTGGGGTGTGCTTTAATCCCAGCACTCAAGATGCAGAGGTAGAAGGAACTCTGAGATCGAGGCCAGCCTGGTCTACATAGTGAGTTCTGGGACTGCCAAAGCTACACAGAGAAACCCTGTCTCAAAAAACAAAACAAAACAAAACAAAAAACAAAACAACAAAAAAACCCAACCAAAACCTAAAGAAATAGCTTTTCTCTGTAACTCTTGCCAATAAGCATTTGGAGAGATTTACTCACCAAGGAAGAAAGAAAATTTTAAGAATGTCCCTTCTTAATCATAATTTTTCGTTTGTTTGTTTTGTTCTTTTTAAGAACACAGCACAAGAGGGCATCAGATCCCATTACAGATGGTTGGTTGTGAGCCACCACATGGTTGCTGGGATTGAACTCAGGACCTCTGGAAGAGCAGGCAGTGCTCTTAACCGCTGAGCCATCTCTCCAGCCCTGGTAGAACCTTTCTATGTAGCCTATGAGGCTCAGGTTGGCCTCGCTTTTCTCAAGTGCTCTTTCTTGGACCTCCTGAAGGCTGGGATTACAAGCAGCCTACATGCGCCTGTTTTATACCTTATGCCAATCTTCGTGGTAGAGTAAATTAATCAAAAGGCTTACAAGAATAGAAACTTTGAGAGGAAATCTCCAGGTCCAGATCTATTTCATCAAAGAAGAAATTATTGTCCATTGCTGAATCAAACAAGAAAACAAAAGAGTTTCCTTCCTTAAGTGTTTACATATGTAAATCCAGAATGATTATCATAATTACATTGAATTGGGGTCTCACTATGGAGTCCTGGCTGGCCTGGAACTTACAAATAGACAAGGCTGGCTTTGAACTCACATAGCTCTCCCTGCCTCTGTCTCTGTCTTCCCGTACAAGGCAAAAGTCTTGAACCACCACCATCAGGATTTCTTTTTAAAGCAGGGATTTCTCATATAGCCCAGGCTAGCTTTGAACTTGGAATCCTCCAATCTATCTTTCCCATGCTGTGATTACAGATTTGTGCCAAACACTGAAATCATCAAGGACTTCATTTCTGGAAGCTTTGTCCCGTTCTCTGTCTTGCTGATTTGAACAGGAATCTAAGATTTTGGCACACCGGGGAAAGGGAAGTTTATTCTGGAATGGCTCTTGAACCTGGGTGGGGGAATAATGCTGGTCCACTGAAATGGAAGAGAGCTGTCCTGATTAGTTTTTCTGTCAGTTTGTTAGGTAAAGAATCACCTGGGAAGAGGACCCAGATTGAGAACGTCTCCATCAGATTGGCTGTGGATAAGTCTGTAGGGCTTGATTTTCTTGAATAAGGATTGGGGTGGAGAACCCAATCCACTGAGGGCAATCCCACACCTGGGCAGGTGGTGTTATAAGAAAGCAGGCCAAACAAGCCTTGGAAAGCAAGTCAGTAAGCAGTGTTCAAGTTCCTGCCTCGAGTTCCTGGTCTGACTTTAACTCACTGACAGAATGTGATGTAAAAATGTAAGCCAGATACATTCCTCTGCAAGTTGCTTTTGGACATGACGTTATATTGTAGCAATAGCCACCTCACTGATACCACACCCGAGAGGTCTGGGTATTTGTTTTGCCATTGACTTTGACATCTGGGCCTCAGGTTCTTTCCACATAGGAGGCTGAATGAACTAAACAGCTTATAATAATAAACATTTGATTCTGTAGTTGTCCCCGCCAGGAGCAGCTCTAAGCAAAGGGAAATAGGAAGAGGAAAAAGTGAAGAGTCATAGAAGAGGTTGGAATTGGGGAAGAAAAGGCTTCTAGAAGAGGCAGAGTAGTTCACAGAGTAAGCAAATGGCCACCCTAAATGATGCCATTTTTATATAAGGCTTATTGTGAGCTAAGAACACGTCAAAGTGAAACAAAGGCCGCACGAAAGTTCTCTTAAAGGTGGGGCCAGAAGAACGCTAGTCAGGTCTCTTAACACTGAGCTACATTACCAAGCCATTATCCTCTCCTTTCCTTCTAAAAAGGAGGGAGTTGCTGCTTTATAACCATAAGGAAAGTAATTTGAATAGGAATTCGAAGGGGATGGGAATTTAGCGCAATGATAAGGCACTTGCCCAGTATACATGTCTAGTATTACCAATAGGCTGTGTACAAAACAAACCTTACTAAAAACGCGGTTTCCCTCCAGCTCCCTCACTTCTCTACAGTTGCCATTCTTTGCACAATGTAGTTTAGAAACATTTGGGCTGGGGCCTGGTGGCACACTCCTTTAGTGCCAGCATTGGGAAGCAGAGGCAGGTGAACCTCTAAATTCAAGGGCAGCTGGTCTACACAGCTACTTCAGATTTTCAAGACAGGGTTTCTCCGTTAAGTCCTGGTTGCCCTTGATCTTAATCCTCAGCTCTCCCTGTGCTGGGACCAGAAGAGTATACCACCACACCCAGCTGGGATGACGCCAGATTTTTGAAGTGGAAAGACCCATTTTTAATATGGGCCAGACCTTCTTCTGGCAGCCCATATAGAGCGTGAAGGAAGGAAGCTCCTGCCCTTGTTCTCACGGCAAGTCCATTCCTCCACTGGCATTAGAGCCTACTTCTTTGGGATTCCAGTGTATGCTGAAGACCAGCTGTGACGTCCGGCCTTGTGAAGTGAACAACTGTTGGACTCTTGGACCTTCCATTCACAGGTAACCATTGTTGGATTAGTTGGGCCACAGCCTGTAAGTCATTCTAATAAACCGCACATATATTCATTATGTAAGTTCGGTTCCTCTGGAAACCCCTGACTAAACTAGTGGTGCATGCCTTTAATCCCAACACTTGGGAGGCAGAGGCAGGCAGATCTCTTGCGTTCAAGGCCAGCCTGGTCTACAGAGTGAGTTCAGGACAGCCAGGGCTACACAGTGAAGCACTGTCTCCAGCCTCCTCCACCCCTGCAAAAAAAAAAAAAAAAAAAAAAAAAAAGAGAAGAAAACCCTAATGCACATGTCCAACCTTATTCATTCCTTTCCCAGGGTTTATATGTCAGTCACTATCAACTCATTCGAGAACTTGTCTGCTTTTCTTATAGTTGGCTTATTCTTAGTTTAATTTCTTAGAATTAAAGGAAAAACCCAAAAACGGTAAAGGTGAAAGTGGGCTTTCCTATAGTTCATGACAAGAAAAGGCTAGAACTGAACCAGTAGGGAAGGCAATGGAAACAGTAATCCCTACGTAGTTTTTATCGCAGCCATTCCATCATTAGAACCCACACTAAATACAGCCTAAGTGGTCGATGACTTATATTCCGAATCACTCAAACTTCTGATTCTCTTGCCTCCAAATCCCAAGTGCTGAGATTATCCCATCATGCCCTAGGTAGTATGATGCTGGGACTTGAAGCCAGGACTTTGTGCATGTCCAATTACTGATAACCAATTGCTCTATTATTGAGTTTTTTGTTTTTGTTTTTCTGAATCAGGTATATAGCTCTACCTAGCCTGGTACTTACTATGTAGCCAAGGCAGGACTCGAATTTGGAGCATTTCTTCTCTTCAGATTTCCAAGGGCTGGAATTACTGGTGTGCATCACCATACCTTGTTTATTAGTCTTTAATTATAGAAAGCCTCCGAATTATCAAGGTGATTCCTATTTTATTGTTTTCATCATTTGTTCTTAAAGGATTTCAGAAAGACGAGCACTGATTTGCAGATAGATTGAGGAGGCTAACGATGGCCCAACAGCGAGAAGGGGTTTGACCAGGAGGCAACAAAGGGCTAGAAGCCTGAACCTGGATACCCAGAATGAGCGCGGACTCTGAGGTCCAGCTAACTACAATTCCCAGGCTCCCGGGCCACGCCCCTCCAGTATGGCCCCGCCCTGCCTCGCTAGCCCCGCCCCTGCCCAGCGACCGGCAGGGTGCCCGCCCGACTTCCCAGCTGCCCCGTGCGGCCCGGGCATGCCCAGTGTGGGCGCAGCCCCGGCTCTCCGAGCGCCGGGGCGGAGCGGGCAGCCGGGCGCGGAGCAGGCGAACCGAGCCTCGGTGGGCGAGCGCCCGGGCTGGAGCCGCGGCGGTCGGTGGCGGGGTACGTGCAGGCCGCGGCGGGCAGTGGGCTCGAGCCGCTTGCAAGTCGGAGCCTGGGTGGCAGGGCCCATCGAGAGCTGGCAGGCCGGAGCTAGTTCCTGAGATTCTGGAAGGGGCTGCGGCAAGGACCCCGGCCCCCGAAGGGCCCGGGACGCGAAGGGCGGCGAGGGCAGGCCGGGCGGCGGCGCGCGGGGCTCAGGCTCTCTCCCCCCAGGTGCGGAGAGGCTATCTTTAGCTCCGGTGACCCTCAGTGAGCGTGGTCCGCACCTTGTGCGCGGGAGTGGGTGGGGAGAAAGACGGGTTCTCACCCCAGTTGCCCTGACGCAGCGGGAGAGAAGGGGCCGAGCACCCCACGTTGCTCAGGAGGCAGCCTGTGTCCGGGTGATGCGCGAGGGTGTTTACCTTTTTCCTACCTGGAGTATGAAACGTCGGCTTCCTGCCTTCCGGGACTTGTTGGGTCTGGTGGCTTCGAAATGAAAGTGCAGGAGTACGTCTCAGTAGATGCTTAATCTTAACGACTGTCAAATTTATTGGCCAGCAGTGTCTCAAGGTTTAAGGAAGGTGATTTGTTCATGGGATGCTTGGATTAAACAAAAATTCTCGTTGCAAAGCTGAAGCAAAAAAGTCGAGACTAGGTTTCCAAGACTGAAGTTCCAAAGTTGGTTATAATTAGCTTTCAGTTACTGTTGACAGGCCGTTTATATGTAAAATATCGGGAACCAGATGATGCATCCTGATTTTCTCTGTTGTAAGAGCCCTTTGTGTCACTCAGTGTGTGGTCTCAAATTGTGGCAGTTTTTCTGCATGTCTCGGCAGTTTGTTAGAGTTCACTACCATAAGAAAGCTGTTAGGCCCACGGTATAATGGCCTTTCCTTCCACGCCTCTATTTGGTCAGAAGGCACTTTGTTAGTTGGTACATGCAGAAGCCGGGTATTAATCTGCCAAGGAGTCAAATAACAGTGGTTCTGGGCTATGACAGATGTCTGAAGCTCCCTGTCTGGGCTCTGGGAGAAATCTAGAGTAGTGAATTTCCTCACTCAAGTTGGGTGTGTTCTTCAAGTGGATTACATTTATCCAGAGTTTTCAGCTTTGTTTATTTTGTTGTCCTCTATCCTGTGAAGAATTTTAATATACCGCCCTTTATTTGTAGGTGAGCAAGCTGTTGCTTACGAGGGTGCCCCTATGATAGTCTTCACCGCAACCCTAGTGTCTTGCCCGCCCATCATTAGACATTTACTAGTCTCCACACTTAGAGCATTGGCTCTATCTGTACACATGATTGAAACTTCTTGAGGCTGTTGTGGGGGTTTTGTTTCTAAGGAGGAGGAGTACTAACAGATGTTTCTTAACCTTAGGAGCTTCCCTAGGTGAGCACCTTTGGGTGGGATTTGTAGGATTTGACCTAAGGAGCAGATGGTGTTGTGCAGGCAGCCTTCTGACTGTACTCCCTGTCTGTCCAGTTCTGAATGGCATCAGTCCAGTTGGGTCAGTGTGGTGCTACTTGATGAAGTGGCCAAAGGTCAAGGAAAGTATCCTGTGTTTTGAAGTTTGAGTTGTATACAAGGTGACTGTGAAATTATTGTATTTTACTGTCTCTTAAATCGGAGGTTCTATGCTTGATTTGATGGGGGCTTGATAACTTTGGAATCCTAAATTCTCATATTTTTGCAAGTAGATTTTCCCCTCACCTTAGAGTTCACTTTAAAGAAATTATAAATGAGAGACTGGTGTTTTAAGATTATTTGTAGGGGCTGGAGAGATGGCTCAGTGGTTAAGAGCACTGACTACTCTTCAGAGGACCTAGGTTCAATTCCAAGCACCACAAACTAACCCATGACTAATGGCACAGACATATGCAGGCAAAACACCAGTGCACAGAAAATAAAGTTTAAAAAAAAAAAAAAAAGCTGGGCTGATCTCTTAGTTCAAGGCTAGCCTGATCTACAGAGTGAGCTGTAAGACAGCCCGGGCTACACAGAGAAACCCTGTCTTAAAAAACAAAAAAAGATTTTCTATTATGAACTCTTGTCCTTTCAGTACTGGGGACTGTGTATGCGAGGCAGGTTCTCTCCTACTGAACTCTATCCCTAGTGCTTTGTTTTAGAGAGATTTCATTAATTTAACCAGTCTGGCCTTGAATTTGCGAGCCCACGTTAGCCTGCCAGGTAGCTGGGATGCTAGAACTTCAGCAGCCCTGTCTCAGTTTAATTTTTCTTGTGCTGGGAATGGAATACTTCTTTTTCTCCATCAGTTCTTCTCAACATTAGCCTGTGTTTGTATGACCTTGCGTTCACCTGTGCTGTGATGTAAATGTGCCACAGCAGTGTGTTTGGCTCGGCAGAAGACACACCTTTACCTCCCTAGCCCCCAATGAGTTATTTGCAGCTCTGTCAATGTCTTAATTATAGAGCTGGTTTTCCCCCTCAACTGAGAAGTAAAATGAGAAGCCCTTACTGTTGAGTTTTCGAGACAGGGTCGCATGTAGCCGCCTCAAACTTCCAATTTAGTGGATGATGACCTTGAACTCCTGATCCTCCTGCTTCAGCTTTCCAAGTGGTATAGGTATGTGCCACCATGCCCAACTAACCCTTACTGTTCTAAAGACTGTTTACAAGTATGAACTTTATGACCTTTTGTTTCATTTGGTACTGGGCATTGAACCTTTGCTCCAGTGTATATTGAGCACGCAGTATGCCATTGAACTAGACCCTCTGCCTTAGTCTAGTTTAAAATTCATTGTTTATTGCATGATCATTAAAATACATATGTATAATTAAAGCTGGAGAATGAACTGGTGCTGTGGGTCAGTGGTAGAGCACTTGCTTAATACATGTGAATGTCTGGCTCTATGCTTGTGGTTTTGGGGGATGAAATTAGAAAACATAGACCTAATTTGAGGGTTTGGTAGTTTTAGAGTACGTCTTAAATTTTCCCATGTATTTGACGACTATGAATAAAGTGAATCAAAACAAATTATTGTTTTTGTATGAGACAGGGTTTTCAGTGTGGAACTTAATGTGTATCAGCCTGGGTAGGAAATTGTGGTGATCCTCCTGCCTTTGCCTCCTGAGTGCTAGAATTACAATATTAGTGTCTAGCTTCTCTCTCTCTCTCTCTCTCTCTCTCTCTCTCTCTCTCTCTCTCTCTCTCTGTGTGTGTGTGTGTGTGTGTGTGTCTGTCTGTCTGTCTGTCTGTCTGTGTGAATGAGTGCATGCAGGTGCCTGTGTAGGTCCAGAAAAGGTTATTGAATCCCCTGGAGCTGGAGTTCGGATGGCTGTCAGGTGTCTGACATAGGAATTGATCTCTGGTCCTCTAAAAGAGCAGCCAGTTCTCACTGAGCCATCCTTTTAGTCCTACATTCAAGTGCTTGAGATGACATGGCCAGTGTAAAAGTTGCTTAAGAGAGTATTTCTATCTCCAGATTCTCAAAAGTGAAGTGTTTAGGAGGAGGAGTTTGGGAAATCAAGGCTCAGGGAGACCACTTGCCCAGGAGCACCTTTTGCCCCATAACTAAACATTTTCCTGTAGTTTCAGTTGAGCCTGCAAGTGTGGGGCTAGCCAGAACAACTTACCGAGATCTCATCTCAGAACAAAAAGACTCTTGTATTTTAACAGAGGTATAGCCTCTTGGTTTGTGTCGTTAGTGTCAGAGTCTTACTCTTGTATTAGGGGTACTAGAGTGTGGAGTCATTATGTAGAAACAGATCGTGAAATAATAAGTCTTTTTCCTCTGTCTCCTTCCAGGCCCTCCATGATGAGTGATTTGGGGGCACTTCCCTCTCTCTGTAATTGATAGTCTGGGCAGTGAAGAGATGGCTGACAGTGTCAAAACCTTTCTGCAGGACCTTGGCAGGGTAAGTGTATTTCATTTTAAGGAATTTGACCCTTAAACTTTTCTTTCTTGTTTTGTAATTTTGTATATTTTTTTTGGGTCTTTACTTAAAATGTAGGTTTTTAGTTTAGTCTACATCACTCAAGGAATTTTTGGTATTTTTGAGACAGTCTTGCTATGTATCTCAGGCTGATCTTGAGCTCCTGGTGATGCTCCTGCCTCAGTGTACCAGATACTAGACATGTATACTTACTACTCTATATCTTTTTTATTTTGTTACACAGACTCGGCTGGTCTGAGTTCCTTTCAGTCCTGTTTCTCTTTCCCAAATGTTGCAATTGCAATTGTGAGCCTGTGCATGTCCATCTGTCTGTCTGTTGTCTGTGTGTATTTGCATGGTGCATGTATGTGGGTGTGCAGGTGCAGTCCTATTCTCATGTGGAGGCCAAACCCGATACAGGTGTCTTCCTGTATCACCTCTGTTACTGTCAACTTTATTGCCTTGAGACAGTGTCTGTCACTGAACCTTAAGTTGGCCTATTTGGCAAGCATGGCTGGTCAGGGAATTCTCAGGATCAAACCGACTTGGCATGCCCTGCCCTGCCCTGCCCCGCCATGCCCCGCCATGCCTAGCTTTTTACAAGAAGTTCTTGGGATTTGAACTCATGTCCTCATGCTTCCAGACTTCTATTCTGCAGCCTGTGGAAGTTGACAAACCTGTGTATTGAGTGGGTTGCCCTGTAATTTTTTGTTTGTTTTTGAGCAGGTTACCCTCTAGCTGCTGGGTAGTTCAGGATGCCAATGAGTTTCTGATCTCCTTGCTTTGATTACAAGTGCCAGGTGATTACCATGCTAGTTAGAGCCAAATAGAGAAGCACACATCTGTAATCACAGCACTCATCCGACTGAGGCAGGAGGATCATGACGTTTTGGCCATGAGTGGCTATGTAGTGAGACCCATCTTCAAGCAGCAGAGCAGTGACAACAAAATAAAAACATCTCTCAGTTCTTGAGGTAGCAAAAGAATCAGCAGTTCAAGTTCAGAATTAAGCTACATAGGGAGTTTGAGGCTAGCCTGGGCTACCTAAGACCCTATCTCAAAAAGAAAGAAAAAGATTTTGAAAATAATGGCTCTCTAGGTTTAGGGGCGACGTTCTAACTGCCTGTTAATCAATCTTGGAAAGAACCATGGGCTTAATGAGATGGCTCACAGAGAGGGATGTGCCTCCAAATCTCTCATCATGGAGGGCCTGGAAACAGATGGAGGAAAAGGCTTATTTTAAAGATATATTACTTCAAACTCAAATGGCTTCACATTCTTGTAGTCCTTATAGAAGCAGGTTGTGGACAAGCCTGACACTGGCTCTTCTGACTGAAGCTCTGTTTGGGTAATATGTCCGTTTTCTCCTCCTCCCATGTGGCTCCATGGTTGTGAGCTTAGCGGCATGTACTTTTACCTGCTGTGTCGTCTTGATGACCCTTGTTTCTGTTTTTGAGGCAGTTTCTCTATGTAGCCCCGGTTGTCCTGGAACTGTCTATAACCAGGCTAACTTCAAACTCACAGATCTTGTCTTTGCCTCCTCAATTGCTGGAACTAAAGGTATGTGCCAGCAATGCCCAGCTCTTTTTTAAGACACGTTCTTGTTCCATAGTCCACACTGTTCAAATTTGTGGTAATCTACAAAGTGGGGATTGACTCCAAGGCCTCTCACACGGTTGGCAAGTACTCTGCAACCTGGATGTGTTGATCCTAGACACCACATGGTAGAAGGAGAGAACTGATTCTCAGGAATTGTTCTTTGGTCCCCGTGCATGGCTACATACATGCTCACACGAAATGGAAAAAGAGAAAGTATAAAGAACTGCTTAAGGGGCTGGAGAGATGGCTCAGTGGTTAAGAGCACCGACTGCTCTTCCAGAGGACCTGGATTCAATTCCGAGCAACCACATGGTGGCTCACAGCCATCTGTAATGAGATCTGATGCCGTCTTCTGGTGTGTCTGAAGACAGCTACAGTGTACTTACATATAACAAACAAATAAATAAATCTTAAAAAAAAAATACCTGCTGTTGATTTGAAAATATTAATGAGACATACTAATGAAATGTAATATTTGATTCTGGATTAAACTCTTTTGAGGTGTAAAATGTCACGTAGTTTACTGCTGTGATGAATTAAAAAAGGGAATGTGGACTGTAAAATATTTTAATACTAAATGTTTCTTGAACTGATAACTACCCCATGGTTATGTGAAGTTCTTAGGATACCGCCTGATAAATGACCATTAAGGGACCTGATAAACGGGTCATGTGGGTCATTATACCTGCATGTCCAGCATTTGGGAGCGGAAGCAAGAAGATGAAGGGTTTTAAGTTAGTCTGACTATGAAGTGAGACCCTGTCTTAGCCCCTCAAGGGAAAACCATCATGAGGTGTGATACAACAACCCACTTGAGTGATTTGGGAAAAAGTATTAATAGGGGAAAGGTACTGTAAGTTGGTGATTCTAGACTAAAGTTCTCTCCATTGTTGTGGTTCTTCTGTAAGGATTAGTACTGCCTAATGTGCATGAAGTCCTGACTTCTATCACAGCAATGGAGGTACAAATCAGCCCCCTTATGTTCTGTAGCACACTCAGGTCATTGGCTTTGGCAGCAAAAGTCTTTACTTACTTTAAGCCATCTCAACAGCCCTAGTCATTGGCTAGGAATAGTGTTAGATGCCTCTAGGTTAAGGCAGAAAAAAACCCCACAAATTCAAGGTCTTCTCCAGTCCACTGTCTCTCTTTAAAAATGTCCTTATCTTTAGGGAATCAAAGACTCCATCTGGGGCATCTGTACCATCTCAAAGCTAGATGCTCGGATCCAGCAGAAGAGAGAGGAGCAGCGTCGAAGGAGGGCAAGTAGCCTCTTGGCCCAGAGGAGAGCCCAGAGTGTAGAGCGGAAGCAAGAGAGGTGAGCACAAGTGCACATCCCAAAATGTCAAGGGAGGGGCACTGAGTAAATACTGGCCTAGGTTCAAAATAAAGGCCCCACAGTAAGTTATAATGTCAGCATCTTATTGTTTTGTTTTAATAGGAAAATGTTTTACACACACACACACACACACACACACACACACACACACACACACACACACACACGGACTTAAATTAACGATTCTTATTCAGATGTCGTGGTTTTGAAAAGATCTATGGTCAGAGGTGGCTTAGAGGGAAAAGGTGCTTGCCAAGCAAGCCTGATGCCTGAGCTTGGTTCTTGGAACCATGGAAAGCTGAAGGGAAAGGACCAACTCCGTAATTTTGTCCTTGAGCCTCTACATGCATGTCTCACACATACAATGATAACAAAAACAAAAAAATGACATCAGAGTGCCAAATACAGACCACAAAAAGTATTCGATTTGATGGATATTTGTAGCAAAGCCTCTGGATTTGATAAGTAAACCCTAGCCCCAGACTTTTTTTAATGTGCTCCTACCTCAGATTTTAGAAGGCAGAATAGACACAGACACACAAACAAAATAACACCCACACACAACACACACACACAAATTTTATTTGGGGGCTAGAGAGGTAGCCAAGTGGTTAAGAGCATTTACTGATCTTCCTGAGGACCTGGGTTCAGTTCTCAGTCCCATGTGGGTGTCTAACAAGAGTCTGCAACTCTGTTTTCAGGGGATCTAAGATTCAATTCTAGCCTCCATGGGCACTACACATATGTGATACTCAGGTATACATACATGCAGGCAAAATACCTACAGAAATAAAAATAAAAAACATTTAAAAAGTTACTTATCATTGGGAGGCAGGTCCATTTCACAGCATGAAGGGGTCATAGGACATCATTGTAACTTTACTTCTTTCCTTCCACCTTTACATTGGTTCAGGACATCAAACTCAGGTTTCCAGGTTTGTGGCAACACTTCTACCCAGTAAGCCATCTCATTAGCCCCCTTTTAAATTTTTTTTTTTTTTTTCAGAATATCTAGCTGATAGTGTGTGTGTATCTTTAATACCAGCACTTAGAAGGCAGAGGCAAGCAGTTTGAAGCCAAATAGTTCCAGGCCAGTCAGGGCTATATAGTAAAAATCCTGTCTCAAAATGACAGTGAAATAGAAAATCTGGTTTCACCTGGGTGTGGTGGCACATGTCCAGTCCCAGTACTGTGAAGACTGAGACAGGATGACTGCCAAGGATTTGAGGCTAGCCTGAGCTATATAATGAGGCCCTCTCTCAAACACCTTGCCTTAGTAGACTGAATTAGGACTTTAGGAGAACACTAGGAGTTCAAATATAATACGATGTCAATAGATGCTATAAAATGGAGTTACTAGATATTAGGAAATAGCCTATATGCCTTATAAGCTAAATTCATAATTCATATTTTCCAGTGAGCCACGTATTGTTAGTAGAATTTTCCAGTGCTGTGCTTGGAACGGTGGAGTATTCTGGGTAAGTTCTATTCCATCAAATTTTAGGGTCTGTACAAGTATCTTTAGATCGTTATTGTTATTAGATTAATATTTCTCAACCATTTCTGTGAATTGTCTTTCATCTTTGAGCTGCTTCTTAGGCTGATTATCACCACATAGATGGGGTGGGGGAAGGGAGTGAGGCACTGAGCTCTATGAAAACGTCAAAATGAAGCCCTTCAGTTTGTATGATAGCTAAAACATTAATAGTTGCCAGGTGTGGTAGTGCTTGCCTATAATTCTAGTACTTGGGAAGCAGGGCCAGGCCAATCTCATTTACATAATGAGTTTCAGGCCATCTAGGGACTGCACTGTCTCAAGAAAGAAATTGTTGGGGGTAGAGGGGTAGAGAGAGATGGCTCAGTGGTTATGAGCACTAACTGCTCTTCCAGAGGTCCTAAGTTCAATTCCCAGCAAATAGATGGTGGCTCACAACCATCTGTCATGGGATCTGATGCCCTCTTCTGGTGTGTCTGAAGACAGCTACAGTGTACTCACATACATGAAATAAATAAATTTTTTAAAAAAGAAAGAGCACAAAAGGAAGAAAGAAAATTAATATTGAAAGAAATACCTGTGGGGTTGGAGAGACAGTTCAGTACTTAGGGCAATTGCTGCTCTTGGGGAGGATCTGGGTTCATTCAGTTCAGAGCACTTATATTAATTAGGCAGTTCACAACTGTTTCTAATTCAGTTTCCAGGGGATTTTATATATTCTTCTAGGCTCCATGGGCACCTGTATGTATGTGCTGTACATATAGACAACCAGACACATACACAGCACTTATTAAAAAAAAGCAGGAAGATCAGAAATTCAGGGTCATTTTTGGCCACATAATTTGAGATCAGGCTGAGATACATGAGACCCTGCCTCCAAGAACAAAACAAATATGAGCCAGGCAAAATTGTTCACACCTTTAATCCCAGTTCTCAGGAGGCAGAGGTAGGCAGACCTCGATGTTGGATCTCAAGTGGAGTTCAAGGTCAGTCTGGTCTACAGGGTAAGTTCTAGGACAGCCAGGGCTGTTACACAGAGATACCTTGTCTGGAAAGACACAAAGCTTACTAGCAAAAATACCCAAAACGACAAATATGGATTCTGTGCGCCTGTGGTGGGGTGTTTTTGTTTGTTTTTTTTTTTTTTTTTTTTTTTTTTTTTTTTTTTTTTTTCGGAGCTGGGGACCCAACCCAGGACCTTGCGCTTCCTAGGCAAGCGCTTTACGACTGAGCTAAATCCCCAACCCCGGTGGGGTGTTTTTGATTTTGTTTTTGTCTTTGTTTTTAAAATAAGTACAGTGTAAGTCAGACACACCAGAAGAGGACATCAGATCCCATTACAGATGGTTGTGAGCCACCATGTGGTTGCTGGGATTTGAACCTCAGACCTCTGGAAGAGCAGTCAGTGCTCTTAGCCACTGAGCCATCTCTCCAGCCCAAAATGCCTTGTTTTAATATTTAAATATTAAATCTGTTTAGTTGGCCTTGAACTCAAGAGATTTGCCTGCCTCCACTGGGATTAAAGGTGTTCCAGTACCACCTGATGCCTTATTTTAATTCAAAGAAGGGTTTTTGATTATTTCATTCCTATTTCCTTCAGTTCAGTCTCCTCTTGTTTTATCGAGTGTTTATTCCTGTGCTTCAATCAGTAACAGCCCGGATTATTGGTAAGTATGTTTATGTCTTGCTCCTGATGGGGTTAGAGGTTTGAGATACTTGTTTCTAGTCTTCTTCAATTTCCTGAGCACTCCCTAACATACCAGCAGTTTGTTTTTAATTTCGGCTTCTCAATAGCTTTAGGAGATAGGCATCGTTGAGCTGTATAAGTAAATTTCATGTATTTTATATATCAGTAAATGGAAGTTAGGCCACTAGTGAATAGATTTAAACGCAGGTGGTTTCCTGCAATTAAACCCCGTGACACCTCAGAAGTCACCTTGTAAGCAGGTTTGTTTCCAGCTAGGCAGAACATAACTGTGATTACTCTAAGAGCTGCGGCCAGAACGTGAAGCAGAGGAATAGTTGCACAGTAGTTGCATTTTGGATCTTAATGCTTTCTATCTGTCCAATTAAACTGGTAACTCTTTTTTTTTTTTAAAAGGTGATCCGTCACTACATGGAGATGTTTGGTCATGGCTGGAATTCTTCCTCACATCAATTTTCAGTGCTCTTTGGGTGCTCCCCCTGTTTGTGCTTAGCAAAGTTGTGAATGCCATTTGGTTCCAAGTAGGTGCAGGACAAATTGGAGACTGGGTTTTACATGCTGGGTTGACTGGGTCCCACATTTAAGCCTATGAAGTTAGTGGCCTATAAACAGTTTTCAGTCTTTAGCAGTTTTTAAGCTAAGCAATCAGTTGGGTAATCTTTGCGGTTTTGTAAAATGAAATTTCTGTCTGGGGTTATTGAGGCAGACTCTTCTCACCTGGCAGGTCTAGCAGCAAACCAGTGGCCTTAACTCTGGGGATGGACATGGGACCAGTTAATTCATGTTTTGCTATATTACTGTTCTTTGTTACAGGATATAGCTGACTTGGCATTTGAGGTATCAGGGAGGAAACCTCATCCATTCCCCAGTGTCAGCAAAATAATTGCTGACATGCTATTCAACCTTTTGCTACAGGCACTTTTCCTTATTCAGGTGAGAATGAAAAAAGAAAAGGAAGTTAGTGGGAGGGGACTTCACCAAGAAGGGTTTTTGTATCTATACAAAGATGGGGACTGTGCATATATGCCTTGTGGGAAGTAATGAATTCTGGAGCACTCTGCTTGTGTGTACGTGGTGCTGGGCAGGGGGGCTATTATGTGTGCCCTCTGCACCTTATTTTGAGATGAGATCTGTTTGCTACGGAACCTGAAGGTCACTCCTGTTTGGCTAGGATTACTTATGGCCAGGCCAGCACTAGGATTTGTCTTTCTCTGCTCCCCATCCTGTTGGGGTTATTGGCACACATCTATGCCTGGCATTTACATGGGTGCTGGGGATTGATCTCAGTCATCTTGCTTTCACAGCACCACTTATTACATCTCTTTAAGAAGCTGAATGGAAATAGTACTAGGTAGAGCTAAAAATTGCTACGTAGTTGAGATTTAAGAGGACACACATACACAACCCACTTAGAAAGAGAGTGGAGGCTGAAAAATGGGTCACAGGTTGAGAGTACTCAGTGTTCTTGCAAAGAACCCAGGTTTGGTTCCTAGTACCCACATAGTGACAGCCATCTGTACCTCCAGTCCCAGTTGATACAACATCCTCTTATGACCTCTGAGGGTACCAGGCACACAGGTGGTATGTATCCATATATGCAGCAGAATACTCATACATGTAAAAAAAGGCGGGGGGGGGGAGACAATACTACTGAGGCATGGGTGTTGGGAGAGGGAGGGAGAAAAAGACTTTAAAGACCTTTTTACCAGAAGCAGCTAGAGTTTAGATAAGATTATAAGATCCATGCATTTACCTCTTCCCTTTGAGATTTTGGTCCTACCATTACACAGTGTTTGAGGCAGCTAGGAGGCCATCTCCGATTCCAGTCATGGGTGAGAAGTGTCTTACGTTGTAGAATTAAGATGTGCTGCGTTTTGTTCCTCAGGGGATGTTTGTGAGTCTCTTCCCCATCCATCTTGTGGGTCAGCTGGTTAGTTTGCTGCATATGTCTCTTCTCTACTCACTCTACTGCTTTGAGTACCGTTGGTTCAACAAAGGTACGTCCATGTAAAGAAAGAACCTTCCGAAATGATGCTGTTGCTATACAGACCAAGCTGTTCAATATGTAAGTGCTTAGCAAGTTTCTGAATGGTCACTGGCAAGAGGGAACTTAAGTGCGTTTACTAACTTCTGGGGCCAGGGTAAGTAGCATTGTAGAATTGCCATTTTAGTGTTTAATTTGATACAACTCTGTCAGAAGTTGGCAGATTTCAGAGAAGTTAAGTAGATGCCAGTGCATTTAGAATAGTAATAAAAATTTTGATTTTTACATAGTATTGCTGTGTAACCCAGGCTGGCCTTGAGCACTCTTTTATTTCAGACTGGCCTTCAACTTTCCAGCTTCCTGCTTCTGCCTCCCGAGTGCTGGAATTACATATGTGCAGTACCAAATCCAGCTCATTTGATTACCTTGGGATTTATTTTCATTCTATCATTTTAAAATTTTAGTTATTTTCTTTTTACATCACTTAATTATTTTTTGAGTCAAGATCTCTTGTAGCCCATGCTACCTTGGACTTCTGTGGTGACCTTGAACTTTGATCTGCCCTCATCTATTTCCAGAGTGACATAAGGGTGCATTCTTTTTTCCCTCTGTGTAGCCTTGGTGGTCTGATGATTTTTATGGTCCAGGCTAGTTTCAAACTTCAGTACGCTTGTTTTAGCCTCTTGAATGCTGGGCTTACAGCATTATTTGTCACCATACGGGCTGGAAATCTTGTAAGAAGACTGCTTCATGTGGAGTACAGCACTTGTAATTCTTGCACTCACTTTGACTCAAACTGGGCCATATATAAGATATATATGTTTTCAGTGGAGATGCCATTCTTTTGTTTGTGAGACAGGGATTTTTTGTGTAGCCTTGGCTGTCCTGGAGCTTGTTCTGTATACCAGGCTGGCCCTGAGTTCTGCTGCCTCTGCCTCCTGAGTGAGTGCTGGGATTAAAGGTGTGCACTGCCTGGCAAGATGCCATCCTTTTTTGATATTTTGCTTTGTAGACTGACAAGGGATGCTGGTGCTAAAATTAATGTTACTTTGAAATTATGATTATTGTAAAATCTTTTCATTGAAGCTTTATATTACATTTGTACAATTCTTTGAGGCAGAGTCTTACTATATAGTCCTGGTTGGTCAGTAGCTCCCTATGTAGACCAGGTTGCCTCTGCTGGGATCAAGTGTGCACCATCAAGAACCTGGTAGATTTGTATGGTTATATGCTGTATCTGTGTTCCACATGGTCGGTAGCTCTGTGTCTAAAACCCAAGCCTTAAATAATTGTGTCTGACTTCCTTTATTTAGGAATTGAAATGCACCAGCGATTGTCAAACATAGAAAGGAACTGGCCTTACTACTTTGGGTTTGGCTTGCCCTTGGCTTTCCTCACAGCAATGCAATCCTCCTACATTATCAGGTAATTTGGGTAGAAAAAGAATTCGTAAGCATCTTTTGTTCAGCTTCTGTACCAACATTTTACATCATTTGACCATCAGGAAGATTTGTTGCTGTTAATAGTGACATTTGGTATCACTAAAATGTAAATATAAAGAGAAATCTAGGCTGCCTCCTGGAGGAAGATACTTAGGAGTTCAGAAGTGAAGAGATGAGGCTTATAATACTTTTTCCTAAAGTCATGCCTTGTAAAATTGACCTTTTTTTTCCTTAAACAGTGGCTGCCTCTTTTCTATCCTGTTTCCTTTATTCATCATCAGCGCCAATGAAGCAAAGACTCCTGGAAAAGCATAGTAAGTCCTAGTGGTGAGACTTATGCCGCCGGGAAACCTTATGTCCCAGTTAGGTTACTTACTATTGCTGTGTTGAAACACCGTGACTTAAAGCAGCTTGAGGAGCAAAAGGTTTATTTGGCTTATACTTACGTCTTGTTCATTGTTGAAGAAGTCAGGACCGGAACTCACATGGGGCAGGAACCTGGAGGAGGAGCAGACACAGAGGCCATGGAGGGTGCTGCTTACTGGCTTATTCCACATGGCTTGTTCAGCCTGCTTTCTTACAGAACCCAGGACACCAGCCCAGGGATGGCCTCTCTCACAATGGGCTGGCCCTCTTCCATCATTCCCGAATAAGAAAATGCTCTAGAGCTGGACCTTATGGAGGCATCCTTTGATCTGACCATACATGCTCTTAAGATCTGGGTTATGGAACTGGAGGGATGGCTCAGCAGTTAAGAGCACTGGCTCTGTTTTCTTGGATTCAGTTCAATCACTATCTTGGTGCCTCACAGGCATCTGTAACTCTAGTTCTAGAAGATCCTACCTCCTCTTTCGGCTTTCATGGGCACCAGGTACACAGGTAGTATATAATCATACTTATAGGCAAACATTAAATTCCATAAAAATTTTTTTTAAAGATTTATTTAGTATATATGAGTACACTGTAGCTGTCTTCAGACACACCAGAAGAAGGCATCAGATCTCATTACAGATGGTTGTGAGCCACTGTGTGGTTGCTGGGATTTGAACTCAGGACCTCTGGAAGAGTAGTCAGTACTCTTAACCAGTGAGCCATCTCTCCAGCCCCAAAACTTTTTAAATTTTAAAAAACTAGACTAACATAAATTCAGCTTTATTTCCTTTAAAATCCATCCCAATACTTAAAACCTGGTTGTAATGCATTTGTGGCAGTAACAGGACATGCTATGTTTCTTTTTTTTTCCAGTGGTAGAATTAAGCTTGAGGCATGCTAGTCAGTTTGTCCTGATACTCATCTGTATCCAGTGCATATTTTAGCTGATCAATGCATGCATGTGTCTAATACCTGTACTCCTTTGATGAATTCTGCTGCCTTGTTTCTCCCTGTGTAGTTTTAAATTTCAAACAGATTAGCTATAAAGTGCTTGAAGTGGTTATTTGGTCACCTGTGAGCTAATGAGTGATTTCCTGTTCTTTCAGTCTTTTCCAGTTGCGCCTCTTCTCCTTGGTGGTCTTTTTAAGCAACAGACTTTTCCACAAGACGGTCTACCTACAGTCGGCCCTGAGCAGCTCATCCTCCGCAGAGAAATTCCCTTCGCCACATCCTTCTCCTGCCAAACTGAAAGCTGCTGCAGGCCACTGAGTCCTGCTGTCAAAGGGGACGGGTGGGACTGGGTGGAGGATGTGGCAGCTCTTTTCTTGGTTTTCCTCCCCCTGCTGTGGAAGGCTGGACCCACTGCCTAGGGCCCTCTGCATATTCCTTTGTCTTTGAATTGGAATCTTCCTGACTCCAGTATGTGGATTTTTACCACCACCCTAGGTCTGGAAGGACCAGAGTTTTCCAGCTGTTTTTTAGCTTTTGCCAGCTCCTGTGCCTGGACTGATTTGAGTACTTTCCCCCCCTTCCTTTTGTCATTTACCTTCCCACTTCCTCCTGCCTCCCAGCACCCCTGGATGAATGGGCTTTGTAATTTTAACTGTTGTATTTTGTGAATTTGTTGTTACTGTTTTTCTGTGAAGCACATACCTTGTATGTGGGAGGTAAAGGAGCACTCCAGCTGCTCCAAGTCACTCCCTCTATAGCCATCACTGTCTTGTTTTTTTGTAACTCAGGTTAGGTTTTGGTCTTTACTGCTCTGCTGCAGAAAAGGAAAGGAATGGGGGAAAGGAGCCTAAGAGATGGGACAGATAGACCTCAGCCAAACTGGTTGGGTTTTGAGGAGTCATGTTCTTTGCTCCCCTTGAAGGGGAAACAGGTTTTTTCACTGGTACATTTAAAGTTCCCCAGCTATGGGAAGGTACCAGTTCTGGACAAGTGCCACTGCATCATAGCAACTCTGAAGATGAAACTTACTGTTGGCCACTGCCAGGTCAGACTCGTGTTTTAAGGAATACTGGGTGCTTCATATAGGAACTGAAGGGGTAAACTTACTAAACCATTCAACCTGTGATTGGTGATGTTTTTCTGTCATTTTAAGGGTCGACACATGGGGTGGGAGGGCAGATGTAAAAAAACTTGTACAATTTTAAAATCACAATTAAACGTGAGCTGGTTTCCCATAAAACGTGTACTGTCTTGAATAATCTGCTTATAGATAATTAGAAATTAATTTTGAAAGATATTCTCAGGCTGAGCTTGGGTCATAGTGTTAGACTTTGTTTACCTCTTTTTAAAGTGATAGTTGTTGGTTTTTTTGTTTTTGTGTTTTGATGAGTGTTTTAAAGCAAATGTGTTCATTTTTACTGTATAGAGAAAACCCAAGATTTCAGTATATTAAATGCCATTCTGTAGTTGAAGAAAAGCTAGATATTTGATTTATAGAAACCTATAATATATACACATGACAACTGTAGTCAAAGTTTTGAGTGTTTATATATAGTTGATGGACTTGTATCTTCTAAGTGATTAGAGTCAACAAATTGTGCACAAGAATTGTGTAACAAATGCCCTTAACTGAGCCATCTTTCTACTTCCTACTTTATAAGAAGTTTCAAAAATGGCTTTCCAGGTCTGAGGGTAGCTCATTGGTAAAGAACACTGGCTGCTCTTGCAGAGATCCTGGGTTTGAGTGCCAGTACCCATACAGTGATTTAACAAGTCTGGAACATTAGGGAACAAGGGGTTTCTACTAGCCGGGTGTGGCACATGTCTATACATCCCTCCCTTGAGAGGTAGAAGCAGAAGGAACAGGAGTTCAAGGTCATCCCCAGTTACAGAGCAAGTTTAAGGACAATCTGACCTGGCTGAGGCATGCATCAAAAATTAAAGTTTTAATTAAAGTGTTAAAGAATTAAAGTTCTCAGATTTGTCTTTCTCATCACTGTACTTGATGCCAGTAATGTAAAGGCTCAAAGACTCATGTCTACAATAGAGACATTTGTGTGGGAAAGTAGTTCATCCTGTGATACATGTGTAGAGTTAAGACAGCTTTGTGAAGTGCTTCCATGTTTCTGTGTGTTCTGGGGATTCATCTCAGGTCTTCAGGACTGCTTAGCAAATACTTGCTCACTGGGCCATCTTGCTACCCCGTTTGTGTGTGTTTACTGTGTAGGCCTTCCTGGACCTGCATTTACGGCAGCCTTTCTGCTTTGTCCTGATTTGGGGTGGGGTGGGGAGCAGTTTAGGTATACATCCACATGCCCACTCCAGAAAGTAGTGTGAACCTTCTTCACTATGGCATCGGCACTGAGTAATAATTAGGAAATGAGTCAAAGGGATACTAGGCTGTTTCTTTGCCAAGTTCTGAGAGGCAGTTTGAGACAAACTACGAATAAGCAACTGAATACAGGGACACCTCACCAAAAATGAAAGTTATGTTGAGATTTTTTAAAAAAAGAAAAGATGTGCTCACCTTTAATCCTTGCACTGGGGAGGCAGGTGAATTTCTGAGTTTGAAGCCAGTCTGGCCCAGGATACCCAGGGCTACACAGAAACAACAAACAACTAAAACATGTGCACATGCTCATAGGACACATGGTCATAGGACAATTTTCAGAAGTCCTGGCCTTGGCCAGAATCTTTAATGCAATCAATAGGGCTTAAGTTGTTTACCAAAGTATTTTTAAGGTATCACAGGCCTGAGAGTTAAGTGGGTAAAGACATAAGACTTGCAACCTGGTCTGGGGAGATGGCTCAGTGGTTAAGAACACTGAGAGTTCTTCCAGAGGTCCTAAGTTCAAATCCCAGCAACCACATGGTGGCTCACAACCATCTGTAATGATGCCATCTTCTGGTGTGTCTGAAGACAGCTACAGTGTACTTATATATAATAAATAAATAAATCTTTAAAAAAAAAAAAAAAAAAGACTTGCAACTTGGGTTTGATCTCTGAGACCCAACCCTCATAAAAGCAGGAGAGAACCAACTCCACAAAGTTATCCTCTAATTTTGACCTGTGTACTGTAACACTGGTTCTCATGCACCAGAATATACAAAACCATGGTGACAATTAAAAGTAGACACCACAACCTGGGCAGGCAAATGTGATGATTCAAAAAACTTATCCACCCACTATAGAAGATTTATATATTTATGTATGTGTGTGTATGTGTGAATATATGTCACAAATGTCTGGGTGTCTGCAGAGCCAGAAAAGGGAGTCAGTTCCTGGAGTAAGAATTACAGTAAATTGTGAACCACACTTCATGGCTGCTGAGAATTGAACTTGGGTCCTCTGGAAGAACTTACCTGGTGAATATCTCCAGCCCCTAGTACATTTGTTTATTCTTTTTTCCTCTTAGAGTCTAGATGTCTGTTATAGGGACTTTCCGACGGTCCTAGGGATTGAACATAGGACATTTTTTAGGCTAGGCAAGGGCTCTATAATTAGCCATATGCAAAGCCTACTGTATTAACTTGAAGAGTTAGAAAGAAGGTGCTTCAGATGCCTACTGGAACCATTATTTTACATAACTGAGACTGAACTTTGTACATGCTAGTTATCTCTAGTTCCACAAGTAATGCAGGTAAGAAAGACTGCAGTCATTTCTGTTAACTGCTGTGCCCTTAATAGAGGCTAACATAGGGGCTAAAAGGAATTGTGACAACCTGGAGTAAATTCAGAAGTGGGAAGTGAGCACGGTAACTCTTATCTATAATCCCAGCATTTGGAAGAGTGAGACCTGTGTCAAAAAACCCGAAGTGGGCAGCTACCTGCTAGCAGTTCGTAAGCTACCTTAAAAGGATGGTGTCTGTGGAGGAAACAAATGTGAAGCTATGATCTGATCACTATGTAGTCGTTTCTGCCAGCTAAGCTTACTTACACATTACTTTCTGGTTACAGCAGGAGTACATCCAGCTCTAGTTTCATATTAACCTTTATCACTGAGATTGTTTTGCTACCCCATTATCAGTTCCTTAATAGGGTGAAAGTCTGCTCACTCCTCATTAATGTAATCTGTGGTCAACAGAAAACAAATGAAGTTGATCTGAGGTCAGCGTCAGAACTTTGTAACACTGAGAACAATACATCAGTGAAATATGCTTGCCTGGCTGGCCCTAAGGTGAATCCACAGACAAGTAACAACTAGGTGGGAGAAAGATGACATAATTATGTAACAAGTACTTGAGCACTTTCTGTCAGATATTTGCAAAGTATTGGTAAGCCAAGTGAGACTACTGCCCTCCACTCCATTGAGTGAGACTTGCCATGGAGATAAAAGTGACTCTAGAAACAAAAGTTCTACCCTGGGTTCGGTCCCCAGCTCTGGAAAAAAAAGAAAAAGAAAAAAAAAGTTCTAGACTGGGTGTGGTGATCCATGCCTACCCAGAACTCAGGAGGGAGGAGGTAGGAGATTACTACAAATTCAAGGCCAACCTGGTCTATGTAACAAGTTTCAGGCCACCTAGAACTACATTTTAGGACCCTTGTCCTTAAGGGGAGGAGGGGGAAGAAAGGTAAATTCTACTGTTTTCACAGAAATTTGAGAAGTTACTATATTCACAAAGTATAAGTAGTTTGCTGTGAAAAGGAAATAGGAAAGTAAGAAATTAAAACTGTTCTCGAATGGTGGTCCACACCTTTAATCTCAAGATTTAGGAAGCAGAGGCAGGTGGATCTCTAGATTCTAGGTTTACGTAGTTGATTGTGTTCTAGTCCAGCCAGAATTACAAAATGAGATGCGACTTCAAACAACAACAAAGTGGTACTGAGGGAGAGATGGTATGTCCCTTAAGAGCACATAATGTTCTTGCAGAAAACCCCAATTTGGATTCTAGTATTCATGTTAGGTGGTTCAAAACCATGTGTAACTTCAGCTCTAGGGAACTGACACCCTCTTCTAGACTTCATAGGCACCAGCACTCAAGTACACACACATGAACACAATAATAATAATGATAATAAAGATGTTTTAAAAAGTGATATTGATGTTAAATTGTTGTAACAATAAAAGTGAGGACATTTTCAAATATTAAAAAAAAAAAATAGGCTGGGCAGTGAGAGCACACACCTTTAATTCCAGCACTCGGGAGGCAAAGGAAGACAAATCTGAGTTCAAGGACAGCCTGATCTACAGAGCAGGTTCCAGAATGATCAGAGCTACACAGACAAACCGTGTTTTGAACCCCCTCAAAAAGCAAAAGGAAGCAAGTAACCAAACAAACCCCCAAGACAAAACCCAACCAACCAACCAACCAAACATGGGAAAAGTTAAAAGAATTGGGGTATCCAAGAAACAAGAGATCCAACTTTATTTCTTTAAACAAACTTCAGAAAATGACAGCAGGGCCTGGAGAGATGGCTCAGTGGTTAAGAGCACCCGACTACTCTTCTAGAGGTCCTGAGTTCAATCCCCAGCAACCACATGGTGGCTCACAACCATCTGTAAAGAGATCCGATGCCCTCTTCTGGTGTGTCTGAAGACAGCTACAGTGTACTTATATATAATAAATGAATAAATCTTTAAAAAAAAATGACAGCAGGAAAATGGAAATGTGCAAAATTATGCCATGTTCCAAAACCAACACTTGAAGTCAGACAAAAGAGCTAACTGTAAAGTAGAAAAAAATGGAAGAAAATGTATGAGATTGCTAAGGATGACTCAGTCAGTTACCAGGCTTTTCAAGAGCACATTGGATAATAGAAGATAAAACCTCAATGCATGGAAAATACTCTGTTATGGAGGGGAGGGAGGGAGGGAGGAGGAGTGGGTACTCACTCGATTCCTAAACTATGTGTGTGGGGGGCTGTTCTTTGAACATATTTTAAACTTAGAATTTCACACAATTCCATACATGCATTCAGCTTGTTTTGGTGGTACTCATCACCTCCCTTTCCCATCCTTTCACTTTTTTAAAAGATCATGTAGCTCAGCACAGATCTTAATTTCTTCAGTAGCCTTAAATTCCTGCTTCTCCTCTGCCCCCCCCTAAAAAGATTTACTTATTTATTTTATGCATGTGAGTACACTGTCTTCAGATATACCAGAGGGCATCTCTCCATCCCCAAATTCCCGGTTCTCCTGCCTTCACCTTCTGTGTTCTTAAAGGAACAAAATATGGGCATTTACAACATGCAAGGCACTATTTGTTTGTTTTTTCTTGTATTTTTTTTGCTTTACAAATTCAGCCTCTCTGAAAAAGAATACATGAAAAAAAATGAAAAAAAAAATCCAAGAAATAGACATTAAAACAGAACACCCAGGTTGGAGTGATGGTTTGGGGTTAAGAACACTGACTGCTCTTCCCAAGGTCTTAAGTTCAATTCCCAGCAACACCATGATTGCTCACAACCATCTGTAATAGAATCTGATGCCCTCTTCTGGTGTGTCTGAAGACAGTAACAGTGTACTCATATACATAAAATAAATAAATCTTCAAAAAAGGGGGGAATCACAATAATATATCTTTGAAACACACTTAGAGAAGGAGGTTCTGTGACTAACTTTCTAGAAGAAAAGATCTATATATGCACTAGGCCCAGAAGTTTGAGGGTGTGTGTATGTGTACACACCTGTCACGGCCAGCATATGGAGGATAGGACAATCTACAGGAGTTAGATATTTCCTTCGACCTTGTTTAGGGTTGGGCCTGTCTTGCTTCTGCTGCTTGGATGTGTACTCTGTGGCTAGCTGGATTTTGAGTTTTGGACTGTCCTCGTGTCTTATTTCCCACCTCCCATTTTACAGAGGAACCCTGGGATTGCAGATATGGGCCACTGAAACCAGGATTTTTGTGTGTAACTCAGGTCATCAAGTTTTCACAGCAAGTGTTTTTACAGAAACACTTCGGGGGCCCTGTGCCTCTTTTACAATGACAATGTTATAGTTCCTTTCTTTCTCTCCAGGTCTGGGGATCAAATGTAGGAAGAGCCCCATACCACCTGAGGCCTTTGAAGTTTAAATGCTAAATATTCCCTGGATAGATAGATAGATAGATGGATAGATAGATAGATGTAGATATAGATAGATTTATATATGTATATGTACTGAAAGCTTAGTTTCTAGCCCATGACACTGTTAGGCAGTGGTAGAACCTTTGATAGGACCTAGAGGAAGTTAGTTGGGTCACTGGGAGTATGCCCTTGAAGGGGATATTAGAGCCCCAGACTCTCTTGTTCTTCCTCAGCTACCATGAAGCGTTAGACTTCTTCCATAAGTTGTACCAGCATGGACTAAACTAACAATGCTAAGTGATGAGCTCATTTCTTTTTTAAAAAATAATTTATTTTTATGTGACTTGGTGTTTTGCATGCACGTATGTCTGTGAGAAGGTGTCCAGTCCTATGGAACTGGAGTTACAGACAGTTGTCATTATGTGGGTGCTGGGAACTGACCCTGGGTTCTCTGGCAGAGCAGTCAGTGCTCTTAATCAACCAGCCATCTCTCCAGCCCCACTTTTTCTCCTTTTAAGTTATTTAGTCATAATAACAAAAATTAGAATGGACAGAAAGGTGATGGCCAGCCAGATGGCTCGGCAGATATGGGCATATACCGCCAAGCCTAAAAACTTGAGTTTGATTCTAGCATGGTTGAAGGAGAGTACTGATTCCTCCTCAAGCTGTCCTCTGACCTCTAAATGCATGCCATAGCATATGTGATCATACACACTTATATGCACTGAATTGTTTTTTTATTGGATTTTTAAATTTACATTTCAAATGTTATCCCCTTTCCTGGTTTCCTATTCATAAACCAATTATCACATCTCTCCTTCCCCTTCTTCTAGGAGGGTGTTCCCCCACCAAACAAACCATCCCTTCCTGCTTCCCCCCCCCCATATTCCCCTACAGTGGGTGGGGTTGAGCCTTGGTAGGACCAAGCCCTTCTCCTCCCAATGGCGACCCACAAGGCCATCCTCTGCTACATATGCAGCTGGAGCCATGGGTCTGACTATGTGTACTCTTTGGATGGTGGTTTAGTCCCTAGGACTGGGAGCTCTGGTTGGTTGGTATTGTTCTTATGGGGTTGCAAACCCCTTCAGCTCCTTCAATCCTTTCTATAAATCCTCCAATGGGGACCCCATTCTCAGTTCAATGGTTGACTATGAGCATTTACCTCTGTATTTGTGATGCTCTGGCTGAGCCTCTCAGGAGACAGCTATATCAGGCTCCTGTCAGCATGCACTTCTTGGCATCAGCAATATTGCCTGAGTTTGTGGCTGTATGAGTATGGGCTGGATTCCCAGATGGGGCAGGCTCTGAATGGCCAATCCTTCAGTCTCTGCTCCAAACTTTGTCTCCTTCCTATGAAAAATTTTGTTCCCCCTTTTAAGAAGGACTGAAGCATCCACACTTTGGTCATCCTTCTTCTTGAGCTTCATGTATTTTGTGGATTGTATCTTGGGTAATCTGAGCTTTTAGGCTAATATCCACTTATCAGTGAATGCATAGCATGTGTGTTTTTTTTTGTGATTGGGTTACCTAACTCAGGATGACATTTTCTAGTTCCATCCATTTGCCTATGAAATTCATGAAGTCATTGTTTTTAAGAGCTGAGTAGTATTCCATTGTGTAGGTGTACTATATTTTCTGTATCCATTCCTCTGTTGAAGGATATCTGCCAGCTTCTGGCTATTATAAATAAGGATGCTATGAACATAGTGGAGCATGTTTCCCTGTTATATGTTGGAGCATCTTTTGGGTGTATGCCCAGGAGTGGTATAGCTGGGTGCTCAAGTAGTACTATGTCCAATTTTCTGAGGAACTTCAAAACTGATTTCCTGAGTGGTTGTACCAGCTTGGCAAGATGGTACACAATATTAATTCTACCAATCCATGAGCATGGGAGATATTCCCATATTCTGAGATCTTCTTCAATTTGTTTCTTCAGAGACTTGAAGTTCTTGTCATACAGATCTTTCACTTGCTTGGTTAGAGTCACATCAAGGTATTCTATGTTATTTGTGACTATTGTGAAGGGTTTTGTTTCCCTAATTTCTTTCTTAACCAGTTTATCCATAGAGTAGGGAAGGCTATTGATTTGTTTGAGTTAATTTTATACCTAGTCACTTTACTGAGGTTTTTAATCAGCCTTAGTTCTCTGGTGGAACTTTTGGGGTCAGTTAAGTACACTATCATATCATCTGCAAATAGTGATATTTTGACTTCTTCCTTACCAATTTGTATCTCTTTGACCTCCTTTTGTCGTCTTATGGCTCTGGCTTGGACTTCAAGTACTATATTGAAAAAGTAAGGAGAGAGTGGGCAGCTCTAGTCCCTGATTTTAGTGGGATTGTTTCAAGTTTCTCTCCATTTAGTTTGATATTGGCTACTGGTTTGCCATGTATTGCTTTTACTATGTTTAGGTATGGGCTTGAGTTCCTGATCTTTCTAAGACTTTCAACATGAAGGGGTGTTGAATTTTGTCAAATGCTTTCTCAGCATCTAATGAGATGATCATGTGGGTTTTTTTTCTTTTACACAGTGGATTACATTGATAGATTTCCATATATTGAACAATTCCTGCATCCCTGGGATGAAGCCTAGTTGATCATGATGTTTGATCGTTTTGATGTGTTATTGGATTCGGTTTGCGAGAATTTTATTGAGTATTTTTGTGTCGATATTCATGAGGGAAATTGGTCTGAAGTTCTCTTTCTTTGTTGGATCTTTGTGTGGTTTAGGTATAAGCCTAATTGTGGCTTCATAGAAGGAATTTGGTAGTGCTCCGTCTGTTTCTATTTTGTGGAATAGTTTGGACAGTATTGGTATGAGGTTTTCTACGAAGGTCTGATAAAATTCTCACTAAACCCATCTGGTCCTGGGCTCTTTTTGGTTGGGAGACTTTTACCAACTCCTATTTCTTTAGGAGTTATGGGACTGTTTAGATGGTTTATCTGTTCCTGATTTAACTTTGGTACCTGGTATCTGTCTAGAAAATTGTCCATTTCATCCAGATTTTCTAGTTTTGTTGAATATAGGCTTTAGTAGTAGGATCTGATGATTTTTTTCCTCAGTTTCGGTTGTTATGTCTCCCTTTTCATTTCTGATTTTGTTACTTGGATACTCTCTCTGTGACCTCTGGTTAGTCTGACTAAGGGTTAATCTATCTTGTTGATTTTTCTCAAAGAACCAGCTCCTGGTTTTGTTGATTCTTTGTATAGTTCTTTTTGTTTCTACTTGGTTGATTTCAGCCCTGAGTTGGATTATTTCCTGCCATCTACTCCTCTTGGGTATATTTGCTTCTTTTTGTTCTAGAGCTTTTTGGTGTGCTGTCAAGCTGATAATGTATGCTCTCTCCAGTTTGTTTTTTGTTTTTTTTTTTCTTTTTTCTTTTTTTTCATATCTTTTTCTTTTTTCGTTTCCTTCCTTCCTTCCTTCCTTCCTTCCTTCCTTCCTTCCTTTATTTTTTGAGGCACTCAGAGCTTTGAGTTTTCCTCTTAGCAGTGCTTTCATTGTGTTCCATAGGTTTGGATATGTTGAGCCTTCATTTTCATTAAATTCTAAGAAGTCTTTAATTTATTTCTTCCTTGATCAAATCATCATTGAGTAAAGTATTGTTCAGGTTCCATGTGTATATAGGCTTTCTGTCGTTTTTGTTGTTATTGAAGACCGGCCTTAGTCCGTGGTGATCTGATATGATGCATGGGATTATTTCAATCTTCTTGTATCTGTTGAAGCTTGTTTTATGACTGATTATATGGTCAATTTTGGAGAAGATACCATGAGGTGCTGAGAAGAAGGTATATTCTTTTGTTTTAGGATGAAATGTTCTGTAGACATTTGTTAAATCTATTTGGTTCATAACTTCTGTTAGCTTTTCTGTGTCTCTGTTTAGTTTCTATTTCCGTGATCTGTCCATTGCTGAGAGTGGGGTGTTGTAGTTTCTCATTATTATTGTGTAAGGTACAATGTGTGCTTTGAGCTTTAATAAGGTTTCTTTTATGAATGTATGTGCCCTTGCTTTTGGAGCATAGATATTCAGTTCATCTTGGTGGATTTTTACTTTGATGAATATGAAGTGTCCTTCCTTTTCTTGATAGCTTTTGGTTGAAAGTCAATTTTATTGGCTATTAGGATGGCTACTCCAGCTTGTTGCTTGGGACCATTTCCTTGGCAAATTGTTTTCCATCCTTTTACTCTGAGGTGGTGTCTGTCATTGTCACATGCAGGAAAATGCTGGGTCCTCTTTCTGTATCCAGTCTGTTAGTCTATGCCTCTTTATTGGGGAATTGAGTCTAGTTATGTTAAGAGATATTAAGGAATAGTGATTATTGTTTCCTCTTATTTTTTTTTTCTTTTTTCTTTTTTTCGGAGCTGGGGACCGAACCCAGGGCCTTGAGCTTGCTAGGCAAGCACTCTACCACTAAGCTAAATCCCCAACCCCTCCTCTTATTTTTGTTGTTAGAGGTGGAATTATATTTGTGTGGCTCTCTTCTTTTTGGTGCTGTAAGAGTCCGTTCTTGCTCTTTCTATGGTGTAGTTTTCCTCGTGTTGGGAGTTTTCCATCTATTATTCTTTGTATGGATGGATTTGTGGAATGATATTGTGTAAATTGGGTTTTGTCATGGAATCTCTTGGTTTTTTCCATTTTTGTTGAGACTTTTGTTGGCTATAGTAGCTCGGGCTGGCATTTGTGTTCTCTTAGGGTCTTTATGACATCTGCCCAGGATCTTCTGGCTTTCATATTCTCTGGTGAGAAGTCTGGTGTAATTTTAATGGGTCTGTCTTTATATGTTACTTGACCTTTTTCCCTTACTGCTTTTAATATTCTTTCTTTGTTTTGTGCATTTGGTGTTTTGACTATAATGTGACGGGAGGAATTTCTTTTCCAGTCCAATCTATTTGGAGTTCTGTAGGCTTCTTGTATGTGTATGGACATCTCTTTCTTTAGGTTAGGGAAATTTCCTTCTATAATTTTGTTGAAGATATTTACTGGCCCTTTAAATTGGGAATCTTCACTGTCTTCTATACCTATTATCCTTTGTTTTGATTTTCTCATTGTGTCCTGGATTTCCTGGGTGTTTTGGGTTAGGAGCTTTATGTGTTTTACATTTTCTTTGACAGTTGTTTCAATGTTTTCTATGGTATCTTCTACTCCTGAGATTCTCTCTTCTATCTCTTGTATTCTGTTGGTGATGCTTGCTTCTCTGACTCCTGATTTCTTTCCTAGGTTTTCTATCTCCAGGGTTTTCTCCCTTTGTGATTTCTTTATTGTTTCTATTTCCATATTTTAAATCCTGGACCATTTTGTTCAATTCCTTCACCTGTTGGTTGTGTTTTCCTGTAGTTCTTGAAGGGTTATTTGTGTTTCATCTTTAAGTGCTTCTACTTCTTTATCTGTGTTGTCCTGAATTTCTTTAAGGGATTTATTTATGTCCTTCTTAAAGTCCTATCATCATCATGAGATGTGATTTTAAATCCAAATCTTGTTTTCCGGTGTGTTTGGATATCCAGTATTTGCTTTGGTGGGAGAACTGGGCTTTGATAATGCCAAGTAGTCTTGGTTTCTTTTGCTTAGGTTAATTCGCTTGCCTCTTGCCATCAGGTTGTCTTTGGTGTTAGCTTGCTTGTCTTGCTGTTTCTGACAGTGGCTTGACCCTCCTGTACGCCTCTGTGTCAGCACTCCTGTTGATCTGTTTTCTTTCAGCCAGCTCTGGGAACAGAGATCTGCTCCTGGGTTTGTGTGTCCTCAAGTCTCCAGGCCCGTCACTTAGGCAGGTTGCTCTGCTCTCAGGTTTGTTAGCACTCCTGGAGACTGGCTTTCATATGTGGGTGCAGGCAGAAACCAGAAGGGTCCTGCCCCTGACTGCTCCTAGGTTCCTGTATCCAGAGGGCACTAGGCAGGTTCCTCTTGGGCCAGGAATGTAAGCATAAGCGGAGATCTCCCCTGAGCTCTCAGGATTGTCTGCACTTCTGAGAGTCCAGCTCAGAGCTGTGTTGCTGATTCAGTTCAGTTCTGAACTCAGGCAGAAACAGAAAGGTTCCTGTTGCTGACTGCTCCTGGGTTCCTGTATCCTGAGGGCTCCAGGCAGGTCCCTCAGAGCAGAAGTGGTGGTCTTATCTCTGCTTTCAGATGTGTCAGTGCTCCTGGAGACTGGCTCTCAGCTCTCAGTGCAGGCAGAGACTAGAAGAAATCCTGTCCCTGACTGTTCCTAGGTTCTTGTTTCCAGAGGGCTCTACTGCTCCTGAATTACTTTTTAAAATTAGAAATGTAAATAAGTCAAGAAAGATTCACATCTCTATTAGAAAATCTTAAGTCTTACAAAACATGAATTTCCATTTTATATTATATTTTAATTATTATACATATTCGTTATATGAATTTGTTGGATTCACTGTGATATCTCCACATATACATGTACACTGCCACAGAGTACTAATTAACCAAGAAGTACTAATTATTTTATGCATGTGTTTGTGTAGGGGTATGTGCCCTTGAGTGAAGGTGCCCTCAGTGGCTATCGGATCCCATGTAGCTGATGTTACAAGTAGCTGAAAGCCACATTGAGTACTGGGAGTCAAACTTGTGTCCTCTGCAAGATTAATACAGACCTTAACTGGGAAGCCACCTCTCCAGTACCACTTCTACCACTTTTAAGTTTATCACATAGGAAAATACAAGCAATGCTCACTGTTCTGTGACTGGCTTGCTATGTGAGGGCAGAGGCAGGTCTGGAGAGGTGGCTCACAGGTTGAGCACACTGTCTGCTCTTCCAGTGAACTTGAGTTCAATTCCCAGCAACCACATGGTGGCTCATAACCATCTATAATGAGGTCTGGGTGCCCTCTTCTGGCCTGCAGGCATACATGCTTCTGTGTCTCACTGTTCACATGCTAAGTAAGTGATGGCTTACTTAACATGCTGCTGTCCGGTTGTGTAATCTTCCTGCCAACAGTAGACTTCATTTTTATAATGCTTCATTATGTATGCCTCTGTAGGGTTATTGTTACTGTGATGAAACACCATAAGCAAAGCAACCTGGGGAGGGAAGGGTTTATTAGGCTTATGCTTCCTCAGCACTGAAAGAAGTCAGGACAGGAACTCAAACAAGGCAGGAACCTGGAGGCAGAAGATGATACACAGGCAGTGGTGGAATGCTGCTTACTGACATTTGCTTTGCTCAGTCTGCTTTCTTATAGAATCCAGGACCACCAACCCAGGGTTAGCACTACCCACAATGTGCTGGGGCCTCCCACGTCAATTACTAATTAAGAAAATGTACCACAGGCTTGCCTACTGCCTGAACTTACGGAGGCATTTTTTTTTTTTTTCAGAGCTGGGGACGGAACCCAGGGCCTTGCGCTTGCTAGGCAAGCGCTCTACCACTGAGCTAAATCCCCAACCCCACGGAGGCATTTTCTAATTGAGGTTCCGTCCTTTCAGATGGTTTTAGCTTGTGTCAAGTTGTTATGAAACTAGCCAGCACAGTGTACATGTAAGTGCTTTCTTTGCCCACTTATCAGTTGGTAGACAGTGAGGCCAATTGCTTATTTAGGTTATTGCCAATAGTGCTGGCAAACATTTTAAAAACTGATAGAATAGTAAAATCATTGCTTTCTAAATCCTCCAACTCAGAACTGAATTCATATGTAATCAGTGGGTATTATATTTTTCCTTTTTTGAGTTGATTTGTAATACAATTTTGTGCAACTTGGTTTTCCCATCTTCACTGATATTTACCAATTAGCTATAATTATAATTAGCTTGTTTGCTATTAAAAATTCATCCTGCTCTTTTTTGTTTTGAGTAGAGACAAGGTTTCACTGACCTAGAACTTTCTGCATAAACCACATGGCCTTCAACTTTTAGAGATCTTCCTATCTCTGCTCACCACTATGCCACCATGCCCACTCTCCTTTTTTATAGATGGTTGTGAGCCACTATGTGGGAATTGAACTCAGGACATCTGGAAGAGCAGAGAGAGTGCTTAACCTCTGAGCCATCTATCTAGCACCCCGCTAGTCTCCTTTTATTAACAGGAATATTATTCCTAAAAATGATGTTATCACTTAGAAACCTAAAGGTAGTGTTCAATTAAAAAAAAGGGGGCGGGGGAAGAAAGCTTTCAGTAATCTACATCTTTTTGTCCTTCAAGTCTTTTTTATTCCCCTTCAGGGTGAATGTAGACTAAGAAAAAGGGAAAACTCATGAGTGGGAGGGGCTTCAAGGGAGGAACACTTTTAACATTATCTATCTATCTATCTATCTATCTATCTATCTATCTATCTATCTATCTATCTATCTATCTGCCACAGCGGAGTTGTGGAAAACTTTGTGGGGTCAGTTCTCTTCTGCCAACTTTAGGTGGGTTCTGGGGAATCAAACTCAAGATTGTAGATTGTAAGGGGCAACTGTCCTTACCCCTAGTCTCTCTCTCTCTCTCTCTGTTTGGTCAAAAATAAAAAAATCTGAGGTAACCTTTTACCATACAATGGTATGGTATTACCATACATGGTAAAAGTCTTGACCAGATTTAGGCACTGTAATCTTTTGTTTCCCAGACTCTAAAACTGTGAGAAATAATTTTTCTATTTAAGAAATTAAGTGGGTTGGGGATTTAGCTCAGTGGTAGAGCGCTTGCCTAGAAAGCGCAAGGCCCTGGGTTCGGTCCCCAGCTCCGAAAAAAAGAAAAGAAAAGAAAAAAAAAAAAAAAAGAAATTAAGCTATGTTGTGAAGCCACAGGAGTTTGAACGTATGTAAAGTCCTTATGCGTATCTCTGTCAGATTAAGATGCCTGGAATTAGCTCTTCCTGCCTCAGCTTCTGGGAGCGCTGGCATCACAAGTGTGTGCTCTACCGTTATTGCTAAAAGAAAAACGACATGGAATATATACTATAAAAACAAAAGAGGAGAGCTATTGAGTTAGGTCCTGGTGTAAAAATTGGCCCTGAGGAATTTTGAGGAAATACATTATTTGCAAAGTACTGATTTCAATAATTGGTGGTTCCTTTCATGGGGGAGTTAAAGAGAAGCCAGCATCACTGGCACTGGATGGTCTATTCTCTAGCGTAGTCTTTGGTTTGAGGCTTGCAAGACATCGAAGCGTTCGAATATACGCTGGAATACGTACATCCGTGTATATGTATATGTTTATATCTGAAAGATTGCCTTTGGCAGCTGAAGCCTGCTCAGTGACTGCTCTCAGTAACGTTTTCGGAGGGTCAGGGAGGAGAAAGGTCACCCTCACAGAGGCCTGGCAAAGGGCCAAACTGAAAAAGCAAGGCTGCCTCCTGAGTGCAGAGAGCTAGCCGCTCCGGGCCTTGGGATAATTTCTGCAGGCCATTGCTGGCTCAGCACAACACGGGCGGTTCTGACAGCATTTTAGGCCCTCTGAGCACTTTCACAAAGCCAGACCTGAAGAAATCGAAATGCTTCGGTGAAATTTGTCAGGAGTCCCTTTATCGAAGCTATTTGAAACAGAGTTAGAAACAATTCTTGGGCTCATTAGTTGACACATCTTACACAAGGTGGGTCCGTGTGAACCATGGAGGCTGAGTAGTTTTCATAACACGTCTTCTCTTCTTCCACCGTTTACTGGGTAAACAACCATTTCTACCTTAAAGAACAAGCGGATCTGCAGTCCAACTTTTCCGGAGGTGGGCGACCGACCTCCGCTTTCTCTACGTATTTCCGCTTCTGCTCATGTGACCGGGGTACAGTGTCCACTCCTTCCCATCACGGTTTCTTCCTGGTCTGCAGACCGACACGTCACTTCTCGGCTCTCAACCAAACTGTTCAGAGCACGCTCTTTCCGCGGGTTTCCCTCCCCCGCGCTGGCCTATCACAGCTCGGTGGGAACTCGTGGTCACGCCTCTCAATGGGTTGAATGATAGCTACATTGTCCACTCAAAAGGAGGAATCTAGGCTTGTTCCACGCCCTCGAAATGACAGACAGAACCGTTATCCTGTCGGTCCCCTGAAGTGGCCATTGACCGAGGCCAGCCAATGCGGAGTGGGTAGGGAGGCGGGCCTTGGCTACTGTCAGGGTTGGGTGCGCCGCTGAACGGATGGCAGGGGGAGCAGAGTGGGTTCCTGAGGCGCATCCGTAGGGTGAGAAGGCTCTTGGGTAGCGATAGGGGGATAGCGGCAGGTGCTGCGCGGGGTGTTGGCGGGCTTGAACGAGGTGCTGGAGGCTGGCCTGTAAAAGTGGGGAGCCGAGCCCTGCTTGCGGCCTGGCGGAGGAGGGGGCGTGGGGTGTGAGGTGTGGAGGTTTAGGCACCGGGGAACTGGACGATCGGAGGAAGGATCTTGGTAGAGCAATGCACTCTGGCCATGAGGGCGTGGGACATAGGATCTTGGCACTAGCTTGGAAGGGCCACGCAGAGTGTGCTGAGGTGGTGGGGTCGGGGTCAGTGAGGGTGCGCAAGAGGACGTGGAAAAGAGTTGGGAAAACCACCGAGGCTGCAGCCCTAGAATTTAGAGCTGGGGTTGTTAGGGTGTAAAGGCTTGCAGACAGCTGAGAAGCAGGGAGATGAGGAGCCGATAAGAAAAGCTTCTTTTCTCTTTCTGTACCCTATCCGTGTGTGCAGATTACCAAGAACGGGATGAAAACTTGCACTATTCAGCTTTAAATTACTAGTAGCTAGCTGCCTTTACTCAGTTTTCAAGCCTAGGTTTTAGCATTCCCGCTGCCTTTGCTTACTCTTCAGGTGTATGGATCATATCAGCTCAGTGGTGTTTAGTGTCACCTATCTCCGGAGAACAACTACAAACCCAAGAGATGGGACTGAGTTGTTCACTTCCCGGAATTAGTGCGTGATAAGTCTTCCCTTTGGAATTATAATTAAACACACCAGCCCAAACTGCTCTTTTGCTATAGTTAATTAAAGGAGAGATGCTAGACTTCGAAGTGTGACTCTTCCTGTTTCCATTTTATTCAGTGTTATCCTTTTCCAACATTCTCTCCCCCCAATCCTGGAAAGAAGAGAACAAGATAGTGGAGCCCCACGCCCTGCATAGTTTTGAATGGTGCCACATTTTCTCTGTTGCTGTATTCTTTGTTCCTTAGTCCTTAACACAACTCTGGTCAATAACTAATTACAATTCTGAACTGTCTGCAGATTGCTTCTGTTACTACCATCCATCCCAACAATTTGTTCTGGTTCAGAAGGAAAAACAATTTATATATATATATATATATATATATATATATATATATATATATATATTTTTTTTTTTTTTTGGACTGAGAATTATGTCCAATCAGCTATGATTTCTAAATTTCTACTTTCACTTCCCTCCCTCCCTACTTCCTTCCCTCCCCAAATTACCCCCTTCTCTTTACTCCCACCCTCAGCCCCAACCCCTAAACTAATGTGGCAAGGTCTCACATTAACTCAAACTGACCTAGAACTTAACTCTGTATATCCATGCGGAACTCAACAGTACAATGACCCTCCTTCCTCAGTGTCACCAAGTGGTGGGAATCTAGACATGGCTAGTATACCTGGCTTGTCTGGTCTCCTCCCTTGCCCAGTCATCCATTTCCGTGATTGCTTTCTTTTCCCCCTTTAACAAGTGCCTTTGTTTGGTCTTCCATCTTTTCATTTCCACATCCTTTCTTCTACCCTTTCCCCTCCCCGTCTGTTTCTGTCTGATTCTTCTGCCATACTTTTGCCAGTTGTACTTAGTAGATGTGCAAGTAGGAAACAGAATTGTGAGTGGAATAGTTATTTCTTTTTGTAGTACTGAAGATGGAAACTAGAGCCTTGTTGCCTCTTAGGCAAATGCTCTGTTGTCGAATTACATGGGCAGCCCTTTCAAGGAATTTTATTTTGAGACAGACTCTCACTAAATTGGCTAGTCTGGTCTGCAGCCTTTGATTCTCCTGCCTTACTCTCCCATGTAGCTGGGATTAGAGACATGTGTTCAGTGGTATGTTTTTGATTACTCTTTTTGGTCTTTTATTTTTGGCAGGGAAGGCAATATAACTAGGTTACTAGGTAACCTTGACTGGCCTAGAATGTGCTGTAGATCAGACTGGCCTGCCTCTGCTTTCTGAGTATTGGGATTAAAGGCATGTGCCACCAAGCCTGGGCCTACTTTTTTGCTTTGACACATAAACCTAATGTTTGCTTCCTTACCTGTGTAGTCCCAGGTTGGGTTACCTCTATGGTGTTTCTGTAGCTCATCTATACTTTGTGCTTTCTAACCATCATAAAAGATTAAAGCTAATTTAAGTAAGTTTAGGACATTCAATATCGTACTGTCTTACTTTTTCCATTTCAGGTATTTGAATATAGTCAGTTGCTACCCTTTGATGTCAAGATGACTAAGCTTGGATTTTTGCGATTGTCCTATGAGAAGCAGGACACACTTCTAAAGCTCCTCATCCTGTCGATGGCTGCTGTGTTATGTGAGTCTAAGTGTATGCTTCTCCTTGGAGTTGGAATGATGAAAAATTAAAAGCAGCTTTTAAAAACATGGTTATTCTTTTAGTAGATTACTGTTTTCTTTTTTAAATTATTTATTTTATTTATACGAGTACACTGTAGCTGCCTTCAGACACACCAGAAGAGAGCATCGGATCCTATTACGGATGGTTGTGAGCCACCATGTGGTTGCTGGGAATTGAACTCAGGACCTCTGAAAGAGCAGTCAGTGCTTTAAATGGCTGAGCCATCTCTCCAGCCCAAGATTGCCGTTCCTTTTGCCATTTCTCACTAATTTTATTTATTTTTTTTACTTAGTCACTTTACATCCTGCTCACTGTTCCTTTCCCATCTCACTGGTATAGTTTTATGAAGGTAGAATAACCCAAGAAGTATAAACCTTAGGGCTGTTGATAGGAAAAGTTGGCAGCATTCTGTGTTGGTTCTATATTCCCACTGGCTGAAAGAAAGTGGAAGCTAGTAGACGTTGACTTTTTAAAAAAATTATTTATTCTTTTTTAATTTGATGTGCATTGGGTTTTTGCCTGCATGTATGTCTATGTGAGAGTGTTGGATCTCCTGGAACTGGAGTTATAGACAGGTGTGAACTGCCATTTTGTTGCTGGGAATTGAACCCAGGTCCTCTGGAAGAGCAGTCAGTGCTTTTAGCCGCTGAGCCATCTCTCCAGCTTCCAGGTGTTGAATTTTGTAAAAGATTTATCTTCTACAAGATAGTAGATTTGTCTGTCTATCCCAGGGCACTGCAGTGAGGAATTATCTGGACAAGGTTTATTGAGTTTGGAAAGACCATCTAGATGGGACGATGCCCTTCTGTAGGCAGTGGTCCTGAATTGAATTGAAAAGAGGACGTGAGCAGAACAGTAATTGGCTTCTTCCTGGTTGTATGCAGTGTTGCTAATGCTCTGCCACCCTCTTCCCTGAGCATTGCTCCCTCATCCTGGACCTGTGAGCCCAGATGAACCTATTCTCCCTTACATCAGGGTATTTATCTCAGCACTAGGAAAAGAAATTTGTGTGAGGCAGAGTTGCTGATACCCAGATTGGCCTCAGCTCCTCTCTCAGCTTAAGTGCTGGCATTGTAAGCATACACAACTGCACCTTAGTATTTCTGAAAATCTTTTGAGAACTTGATGCTTTTAAAGCTTTCTCAGCTCCTCATGAGCCATACGTATATCCTTGCTCGATACATCTCTTCGTTCATCTCAAGATTAAGATGGGGGGTGTTTATATGTAAAAGATGGCCAGATTCAGTATGAGCTAATTATGATCTGACAGGCTTTGTGTAATATAACAAATAGTTAAGTGTATCCCACTTAAGTGAAAAAGTGTGGACAGCTTTGTCAGACTTGCAGTGTTCTAGGTGGTGAGAGATGAAGACTGCATTCGGGAGCTGTTGTGCATCCTCTGACTATGGTGCTGAAGAATTGTAGTTTCCTAGTCACGCTACTGCTCGCCTTCTGCTGTCCGTCAATAGCTTGCCACCAATTAACGTATTCATTCTCTGGGTTTTGCAGCTTTTTCTACTCGTCTTTTTGCTGTGCTCAGATTTGAAAGTGTCATCCATGAGTTCGATCCGTGAGTACCTTTACTCTGATAGTATTTCCTTCTAGCGATGTTGAAGTCTGTGGGTTTTATATGCTTAAATTCTAGTTAGTTCTTCAGTGGTGGAGATTATTTTCAGCACATTTAAAGGAAGACTTCCTCACGGTTTCCAAGGGCGTCGTATGAACTCAAAAATGTAATAGGCTGCTGTGACGCCTTCCTGGCTAGGCTAAGAGAAATCTGGCTTTTTATTTTGATCAAGTACAGTAATGAACCTTAAGGAAAGAGTCCTTGACTATGTTTAAGTCTATAAAGAATATCACAGGACTGGAGAGATAGCTCAGCAGTTAAGAGTACTGGCTGCTCTACCAGAGGACCTGGGTTCAATTCCCAGCACACACATGGCAGCTCTCAACTGTCTCTAACTCCAGATCCAGGGGATCTGACACCTTCACACAGATATACATGTAGCCAAATTACCAATGTACCTAAAATAAAAAAAAGAATATCATAAGTCATAAACTTGAGGTCATAACTTCTTTTCTATTTATTTTTATAGTTGAAATTGGACTTATTGTTAAATTTGAAGGCATTAAAAATAATACAGCTATGAGAGCTTGATACTGTGACAAATACCTATGGTCCTGGGCTGTATGTGAGACTCTCTATCTCAAAAAATTAAAAACAAAACAAAACATTACAAACTAAAAATGAAACAGCTTGGGCATGGTGGCACACGTCTTTAGTCCTAGCATGTGGGAGGAAGAAACAGGCAACCTGGTCTGTGAGATCAAGACCAGGTTGGTTTACATCGTCAGTTCCCCGCCAGTGAGTACAAGGCAGTAGAGTAAGATCCTGTCTCAAGAGAACCAAACGCAATGGAACAGAAATCAACATGGGACTGGAGAGATGGTTGAGTACCCACTGTTTTTGCAGAGGGTCTACATCGAGTTTCCACCACCCAGGTAAGACGGTTCACTACCATGAGGCCTCTGACATCTTGAGACACCTTCATAAACACTTAATTAAAAAAAAAACCCTCCCAAGTCTTCACTAAAAAGTCTAAGATTTTATTTATTTATTTTTTTTGGATCTTTTTTTTCGGAGCTGGGGACCGAACCCAGGGCCTTGCGCTTCCTAGGCAATCGCTCTACCACTGAGCTAAATCCCCAACCCCTAAGTCTAAGATTTTATTAACTTAAAAAAGTACAGTGACAGGCTGGAGAGATGGCTCAGTGGTTAAGAGCCCTGACTGCTCTTCCAGAGGTCCTGAGTTCAATTCCCAGCAACCACATGGTAGCTCACAACCATCTGTAAAGAGATCTGATGCCCTCTTCTGGTGTGTCTGAAGACAGCTACAGTGTACTTATATAATAAATGAATAAGTCTTTAAAAAAAAAGTACAGTGATGCCTTCAGTAGTATTAATAACTAGCATTAGCTGCATGTGGTGGTGCATACCTATAACTTCAGGATCCTAGGGTCCAAGAGGCAAGAGGTTTGTGGCAAGTTGAAAGTCAGGTCTCGATACATTGGTACTAGGTCATCTCAAACAAAGAAACCAAATGGGCCAACAATATGGCTCAGTGGGTAAAGGCACTTGCTGCTAGGATTCTGTTAGATCCCCAGAACTCACATGGTGGAGGGAAAGAGTTAATACTTAAAAGTTGTCCTCTATTCTCCATATACAGTGTGACACCACTTCCCCAAGCCCCTTTAAATAATTTTATTTTTAAATCTAACATTTTCTAAGCATCTTTTCTTTTTGTTCTGTGCACTGTTACAGATTTTCTTTAAATCCCTAGAACTACCCAATGAAATAGGGCACAGTTTTTTCTTCTGTTGATGAGAAGACCAGGACTATGTCCACAGTTACACATTTACTAGATGGGAACCAAGGTTTGAACGTAGCTTTGTCTCGTTGCAGACTGGGATCACTGTTAATATTGGCTAAAGTTGAGGCTTATGCAAAACTTGGAAATGAGAGTTATAGATTTTTGACTTACAAAAAGCTTAGAAATAACACATTTATATTAAATAACATTTCTCAAAAGCTTAAGGTCTGTATTTTATATTTGTTTTCCTCATAAATGAGGAAACTTATTGTGCTGGTTAGTTTTGACTGTTAACTTGGCACACTAGAATCACCTGGGAAGAGAGTCTTTATTTTTTGAGACAGGGTCTTACTGTCACCCTATCTGTCCCGGAACTCTATGTAGACCAGGCTGGCCTTGAAGTCACAGAGATTTGTTTGCCTGCCTCTGCCTTGTACTCACTGGAACTAAAAGCGTGTGCTACCACAGTAGCCTGGGAAGAGAGACTGGTGAGCTATCCACATCAGGTTGGTTTGTCGGCATGTCTGTGGGGGACTGTGCTGATTGTTAACTGGTAAGGAGGACCTGGTAGATGGCATCGTTCCCTAGGTCCTGAGTAGCCTAAGAGAGAGATAATAAGAGCAGGCAGACGGGCAGACAGGTAGGCAGACCTGTGTGCATCCGTTTAGTTCTCTGCTGTCGCCTGTGGATGTGACTGGATGTTTGATTTCTTTGCTGGCATGGACTGTTACCTGAATCATAAGCCAAATACTTGCTTTTTCATCTTTCTTGTTTTTGTCTTACTCTAAATACATTGCTTCGTTTTGTAGTTTTTAAAAATAAATGATAGTTATGTCATTTCCTCACTCTCCATTCTCTAACTCCTACTGATTTTTTTGGTCAGGGTATTTTATCACAGCAACAAAAATGAATACACAACACATACTGTTTTCTTCTTGTTTGCTTGTTTTTTGAGATAGAGTTCTATGCAGTTCAGGGTAGCTTCTAACCTGCTCTATGGCAGCTGAGCATGACTCTGAACTCCTATCCTCCTGTCTCCATCTCCTAAGTGCTGGAATTACAGGTATGTGCCCATGTCTAACTTTTGTCTCTCAATCAAACTGTTAGAGCTTCATTCTTAGACCTTCCAGATGGGCAAATACTGAGGTGAGCTAATCAGGGACAACAAAGTGTTTGCTGTAGTACTGGAAGACATTGTATACATGATTTGACTATTCAAATCCTCCTTCTTAGTCTGCCTCCTACCTGTAGGTAATGTGCATGATTAGATAACTTGTTGGCTGCTTTCTAGAGCCCTCATCCTTTCTGTCTCTCCGGCAGTTACCAAACATATTTGTGAGGAACAGAAGGATAGAGCTTTATGATATCCACTGCTTCTCCTTACCTCAGCTGTCAAAACTTGACTGACCAAGGAGAGAAATAGGCTTAGGGAGGTAGGCTGGGAAGTGGTTATCCATAGTTACAGACCCCATTTCTTTATTTGATTTTGTTCCACTTCCTTCTTCCTTTTCACTTAGGGAAAGGCTTACTCAGCCTGGCTTTAAAAAACTGTTCATGTCTAGTTCTTAACTTTTCCTGTTAAACACTTTTTATATAATGTTATGCTGTGCTGCATTGTAGGTGGTGTTCATTCATATTTGAAGTAAAGTGAGTGGACCTCGTTAGAAGTTAAAACACTCATTAGGAAGTTCTTGTTATCATGGGGTTAACTTTTCCTCCATTGTTCATATGGTGTTATACCAATATCTTTGTAGATGTTTATTACTTAGAGGTTTCTATGTGTCTTTATGTGTGGTAGAGGAACAAAAAGTATGCTTGTCACTTGAAAAGGGTCAGATCTACTAGTTCATGCCTCAGAAGGCTTTTGGGTACTTGAATTCTTTTGCTGGCTTTGTTATCTACCACAGGCTATCCTCTTGAAGTGTACTGAGTGCTTTGTTGTGGATATTAGATTTCCAGTTCATTTCCTTCAGAGAAAAGCAGTGCTTTAATTGATAAACATGTGGGATAGAAATAGAGACTTAAGTTAGTATAAATGATTTTGACTACTTAATTTTTGGTAGTTAACTTTTTTCAAGTAATGCAGTATCCCTCGGTGGCTTAATCTGAAAAACAAGATCATTACAAAATAGGACACATTTGAGAACAGAGATTCGGGGACATGGTTCTTTTTCTTTCTTGCTCTAGGTACTTTAATTATCGGACTACCCGGTTTCTGGCTGAGGAGGGGTTTTATAAATTCCATAACTGGTTTGATGACCGGGCTTGGTACCCTTTGGGCCGAATCATTGGAGGAACAATTTACCCAGGTGAGGGGGATAGGATTTGTTGTGTTTATAAGGAAGTGTGGTGTTTGTATGATGTGAAACAACTGTTTGTGTTTGCTTCAGGATACTTGTAATTTCATTCCGATTATAGATTTCCAAAAGTTGACCTTATGGAGAACATGTGTGGGATAGTGGAGATGGGGAGAAGGGAGGATATCTTACACATTCTGGATCTCTGATTGAATCCTCAATAGAGAAGTGTAGAAATTTAGTACAACTGCTTTGATAGTATTTCTAATGCCTTGTCAAGACCTGTTGAAGTTTGGATTGACACTTTCTTGTTATTTTCTTACCAGGACAACCTAATGGGATTACTTTTTCCTGTTTCAGGCTTAATGATCACTTCTGCTGCAATCTACCATGTACTCCATTTCTTCCATATCACCATTGACATTCGGAATGTCTGTGTTTTCCTGGCCCCTCTTTTCTCCTCCTTCACCACCATCGTTACGTACCACCTTACCAAAGAGCTCAAGGTAAAGGATATGAGTGACAGGAAGCTTGGGACTGACTGTTGCTGAATCTCTAGTAGATACTGGAGGGGTTCAGGAATCTAGAGCCTGAAGGGCAGGGAGTGTTGAGGGGAGATGTGTACAAACATCTGCTTCCACCACAGATGGGGAACTAAATGACAGACCAAAGTAAGGATACCTCCGAAGTTCATTTTGGCGAACTGATTATTTTTATTAGGGTTAAAGAAATATGGGTGAGGGATTATTTAAATAAAAGTAGAGATGACTTAAAAAATGACAGACACAACACCAAAAGCCCACCCTAGCATCATGGGTGGCAGCTTACAAAAGCTGAAATTCCAGAGCTTACTGCATGACTTGCAGACAGCTTGACAGATTGGAGAGTGTTTCTTCCAAGCAGCTCAGTTTGTCTAATCTCTTCCAGGCAACTTGGCAGGTCTGAGCTTCTGGGCTGCTCAGCTTGTCTGAGAATGTCTCTGGGCAATTCTTATTGTTTATATAAACTTGGGAAACCGGGGCCTACTGAATCTGGTTTGTTTCAGGAACTTCCTAAAGCTTTTGAGTTGTTTACTTTCTGAGTTTAAGGCACTTTACTTCATAGGTAAAATGCCTTCCTTTAAAATAGTGGTTCTCAACCTGTGGGTCATGACCTTATTCTCCTTTTTAAAAAGATTTATTTATTTATTATAATATAAGTATTCTCCAGCTGTCTTCAGACACACCAAAAGAGGGCATCAGATCCCATTACAGATGGTTGTGAACTACCATGTGGTTGCTGGGATTTGAACGTAGGACCTCTGGAAGAACTGTCGGTGCTCTTAACTACTCCAGCTCATGACCCCTTTTCAAATCTCTGTGTTATATTTAAAATTTATAGCAGTAGCAAAATTATAGTTATGAAGTAGCAACAAAAAATATGGTTTGGGGTTACTACAACATGAACTCTATTAAAGGACTGCAGTGTTAGGGGAGGTTGAGAACCACTGCTGTAGAACAACTTTAGTCTTCCCTTTAGGATGGCTTGTTAGATCTTGAAGGGAATTGGGAATTGTTACTTACTGGGGAGCCAGAGAATAAAGACATTTGTGAGTGGAGCATATGAACTGCTTTTTTTTTTTTTTTTTTTTTTAAGATTTATTTATTTATTATATATGAGTACACTGTAGCTGTCTTCAGCCACACCAGCAGAGGGCATCAGATCCCATCACAGATGGTTGTGAGTCACCATGTGGTTGCTGGAAATTGAACTCAGGACCTCTGGGAGAGCAGTCAGTGCTCTTAACCACTGAGCCATCTCTCCAGCCCGTTTGCCCTTATGAGGGGACATTTGAAACTCAAACATTTATGTAAAGAAATAAAAACAGCAGTTAATATATAAAAATTGTCATGTTTAGATTTTTAACCCCTTACTAATATAAGGAAGAAGGAAAAAAAATACATTTTCCACAGTGGTTATCTCAACTGGAAATAGGCATTTAGCAATTATTTGTTGATACATTTTAAAAAGCATTTTAAAATTAATTCTAAAGCATTTTGGCTTGGTAATGCTGATTCTCCTTTTTCAGGTTTCTTGCTAACCTTAATTCTTTGGTTTCTATTCTTGGTCTGTGGCCTTAGTGTTAGGGAGGTACCTGGAAAATGACCAACAGGCAGGAGGGCTTGAGAAGCCAGGGTCAGTGTGGAAGGCTTCATCCTTCAGTGTGATAATCAGTAAACAAATGTTTTTGTTTATTTACATATTTTTTGAGTATGGTTTTATTCTGATTGTAAAGGTTGCCTGGTAACCCTGCAGCTTTACGGTCCAAGCTCTTGACATTGTTAGTCTAGGTAGATTATCACTTTTTATTGAGTTGTTGTTTGAAGATAGGATGTCATATGGCTAGCCGCAGAATTGCCATTTTTCTGTCCTCTTTTCCAAGAGTTGGGATTACATGTGTTTGGTATCATGCTTACTTCTTTTTTTTTTTTCAATTTAGTTTTATTTTATGTACATTGGTATGAGGGTTTCAGATCTGTTGGAACTTGAATTATAGACAGTTCTGAGCTGCCATGTGGGAGATTGAACCTGGGTCCTTTGGAAGAGCAGCCAGTGCCCTTAACCACTGAGTCATCTCTCTAATCTCTCTAGCCTTGCCTAGTTCTTTTTTAACTTAAAGAATAACTTTATTCCTTTATTGTAGAATTGGCTTTTTTTGTGATGTGTAGTCACTGTTAGAAGAGGGGACTAATAAACTTATAGCTAAATAAGCCATTCTGCTGCAAATTCTCTGTTATTGTTTTTGCTCTCTTTTTAGATAGAGTCTTACTGTGTAGTTCTGGCTGATCGTAAACTCACAGAGATTTACCTGCTTCTGCCTCTGCCTCTGGAGTGCTGAGATTAAAGGTGTGCGTCATCAGACCCAGTAGGCTCTGGTTTTGACAGCTCATTTGATTGTTGTTATTATTTTGAGGCAGGGATGTAGTCCAAGCTAATTTTGTGTAGCCAAGGATGACCTTGAATGTCTGGTCTTCTTATGTAATCCCACCAGCTCAAATTCTGGGATCATGGGCACGTGCTACCTTGCTTGGTTTATGTGGTGCTAGGGATCAAAGCAGGGCTTCATGTATGCTAGGCACAGAAACACACTACCAGCCGAGATACATCCCAAATTACTCTCCTTTTACACTTTCTATTTTTGTTTGCTTTAGAAAGAAGAATGCTCTCACTTAGGTTGGTCTGGTACTTGCCTGTTTCTGCTGAGATTACAGACCTGTTCCACTGTACCCCGCATCTCATATGATGTGTTAGTCTCAGTGTGTGTGTACTCAGTGTTAGATTTGATGTCCTCATTCAGAATTGACCATGAAGGTTTGGCTTTGTTGTGCTCTGGGCATTTCTAGCATCTCCTATCAACCTTGCTCTCGATGAGCCCCTGATAAACAGAGTAGACTAGTAGGTCCTCAGTTATCTTAGAGGCATTATCAGTGTTAACTTCTACTGTTCCAGGACGCAGGAGCTGGGCTTCTTGCTGCTGCCATGATTGCTGTAGTTCCCGGGTATATTTCTCGATCTGTAGCTGGCTCCTATGATAATGAAGGTAAGATTTAGAATGTTGAAGGGGATGTGTTTACTTTCTTATCTACTGAAGTTTCACAAGGTGCTGAATTTAGGTTCCTCTCTATTGTTTAGCAGTAATAAAACTGTAATTGGTGAGTAGATTAGAAATGAGCAGGAAGGGATCTTAGATAGGTATCCTCCTCCTATCATCTGATTTAGAGAGGTAGCTGGGAACTTTAAAAACTTAATATTTATTGTGTGTGTCTGCATGCATGCAGATCCATGCCTATGTCAAAGTCAGGACACTTTGCAGCTGTCAGTTCTTCTCCATCATGTGGTTTTCAGGGCTTGAACTCAGGTCGTTAGACTTGGTAGCAAGTGCCTTTGCAGGCTGAGCAATCTTGTCAGCTCAAGCTGGAACTTCTTAGCAGGTCTTTGCTTCCTCTCTGGACTCAAACTTAGTCATTTCAACATTGTGATCATTGCTTTAATTTTCCTCATGTGTCTTTAAATTTACAGTGACTTTTATTGGCTTATTTTCAATGCAACATTTTTGTTGAAACATTGGGGAACATGTTATAAGGATAGGTAATGAATTAGATTATTTTGTTCTATAATTAGGAAATTAAGAGATGGATAATAGCTGTTGTCTCATCTGTTAAGGAATATAATAATGTACCTATAAAAATAACTCTAGCTGAGTGTGGTTGCATTTACCTATACTTCTGGCACTTAAGCAGGAAGGTGGGAGTTCAAGGCCATCCTTGACTGTATAGTGAGCTTGAGGCCAGCCTGGGCTGCATAAGACATTGTTTTAGAAAATAAAAATAGATTTAAAAACATCCCAAAGCTGGGCCTGGGCCATTCCTGTAATCTTAGCCTTCAAAGTGCAGAGGGAAGATGTGGGTGCCAGGAACCAAGTTTGGGATTTCTGAAACAACAGTATTTGTTCTTAGCCACTGAACCATTTTCAGTTCCTAGAAAAGTGGTTTTGTTTTGTTTTTCCTGGGTTTGGGGTGTATTGAGATGGGTTTCTCTATGTATCCTGGCTGTCCTGAATCTTACTCTGTAGACCACACAAACCACAAGTTTAGAGATCTATCTGCCTCTGCCTTCTGCATGCCGGGATTAAAGGCCCAGCTCCTAGAAAAGTGTTCTGAGATTGCCTTGGTATCAGCTCTGAATCTCTGTTGTTTTCTGCAGGAATTGCTATCTTTTGCATGCTGCTTACTTACTACATGTGGATCAAGGCAGTGAAGACTGGTTCCATCTATTGGGCTGCCAAGTGTGCCCTTGCTTATTTCTACATGGTAACTTCCTGTGTGTGTATGTATGTGTGTGTGTGTGTGTGTGTGTGTGTGTGTGTGTGTGTGTGTACACGTAAACATGTCTTCTCTGTGTCTCTTTGTCTTTTTTCTGGTGCAAGGCATTGAGCCCATAGTAGGCATCTGCTTTACCACTGGGCTACATCTCCAGCCTCTCTCTCTATTTTTTTTCTTTTTTTTTTTTCGGGGCTGGGGACCGATCCCAGGACCTTGCGCTTCCTAGGCAAGCGCTCTACCTCTTAGCTAAATCCCCAACCCCCTCTCTCTCTATTTTTAATTTAAAATTTTTCTTTTCCCCCTAGTTCTCTTTGATATGGAGTCTCATGTATCCTAGGTTGTTCTCAAACTCTGTAGCTGAGGATGACCTTCTGATCCTCCTGCCTCTACTTCTTGAGAGCTGGGATTGCAGATGTGTGTTACTGTAAAGTTATAAAGATGGAGTTTCTATTATCCCATACTAGGTCCAACACCGCAGTGCCCCAAGACATCTGGAAGAATCTGCATCTCAGTCAGCAAAGCCTCTCACCCGCTCTGCTCCATCCCATATCACACTGCTGATGGCTTCTCTCTGAGCCTGGCAACAATCTCTCTATTTATCTAGTTCCCATGGCAGAGATATACATCCCAATTCCGTGGTGGCCTAATGTCTCCAGCCACCACATACTCTCTTGAACTTAAATTACCACATGAAAGAACACATAACACAATAACCTCTGATCCAATTGATAAGATGTAATTTGCTCATCTAGACACACAAAGCCCTGTGCACATGCATCCCTTAAGAACGTTCATAACAACCTGTAAAGGTACAGAGAGGAGCCTTAACATCCGTCTCCATGTTCTCCTGGCCACTTCTCTCACCTCACTCCAGTCTCCTCCTCTCTCTAAAACTTTTATCCCACCCATCTTTCCTTCTCGTCCAGTGACAGGCCTTGTTCTATCTTGTACCTGCCTTCACCTGTATGACATCATCCTACAGATATGTACCATAATGTCTGGGTTATACAATGCCTGGGATTGAATCCAGGGCTTTGCGTGTGCTTGGAAGCTCTTTACTAACCTAGCTATATCCCTGACCCTCTTTTTTTTTTTCAGTCTGCTAATAAAAAATTTCAAATTCTTTATTACTGTTTTTCCTATGGATACATATTGGTTTTCTTCTATTTTTGTTATATTTCCTTAAAATTTACCTTTTCTAATACATATTTTTTTGGTATAATTTTACATCTACCTCTTGACTTTCTTTACATCTTTGCTTCTATGAGATTTTGTGTGTGATATAATTGGTTCCATCTATATTTATACTGTAGCTTGGTACGTCTTGGGTCATAGTTCAGCATGGTGTGAGTAGTGCTCAAAGGGACTGTTCTTTGTATCCTCTCACAGGTCTCTTCATGGGGAGGCTATGTGTTCCTGATCAACTTGATCCCTCTTCATGTCCTGGTGCTAATGCTCACAGGCCGTTTTTCTCACCGGATCTACGTAGCCTACTGTACTGTGTACTGCCTGGGGACCATTCTTTCTATGCAGATCTCCTTTGTTGGATTCCAGGTAAACCTGAGACTTCATAGAATTTTCTCAGTGGCTTCAACTCGGTTGACTTAGGTTGGGTTCTCTTAAGAATTTGAATTACAGTTTGTATTTTGGGCTGCTTTTTAACTGAAACAACTGGATCATTGGTTATTAGGATCTGCTTCTAGTCGCATGTCAGTATTTACTGCATGCTCTTTGAATTTAATGGCTCTTTGTTTTGATTTTGTGTGAGGAAGAGGGCCAGTTTAGTTAAACAAGGTTGATTTAAATAATCAAAGTTTAAATTTCAAAAAAGCTTAAAATTCCATGCTTTTTAGTGGAAATGATCCCATTTCATAGCAGTGAACTCTAATCATCTTAATGGGGCCAATGTGAGCTCTTGAAAAAGTAAAACACAAACTTTTTACCCAAGTTACAATATACAGTTAACAGGAAACTATGTGTGCTTGGTTTCTTATGTATAGTTCTCACCTTTAAAGATAAGCAAATATTTTTAGTCACTCAATATATAAAATTTGCTATTTGTTGGAATGTGTAAGAGATATAATGTGCTAATCCTTGAGGAAGTTGGAGAAAGAAATGCATACAGCTGTCTGTAGTCTACACAGTTCAGTGGTTCTAGAAGGTTCTTTCTGGAACATCACCGTTAATAGTGTCTGGACACTTGTTAGAAATGAACATTCTGTAGAGGTAAGAGGATTAAGAATTCAAGGCCGTCTTTGACTACATAGTCAGTTCAAGGCCATCCTGGAAAACCTGAAACCCTCAACAAACAACAGAAGGAACACATCAAGAACCGAGGCCAAACCGAACTAAGCTAAGAGGAACAATAAAAGAGACCTGTTGAGTGAGAGACTCTGGGGTGGCAGCCTGCTTTAACACTAAACCAGTGCTCAGCCCGTTGGTTATGATGCCCACTATATTTAGAGAACCACCGTGCATGGAAGAGGTAACTTATATACTAAAGGAGAGCTGGTGCTGTGAGACTTGGCAGGCATTGGCTTGTCAGGTTTGGAGATGATAGTTACATTCAATTTTAACTGGTGAGTTTTAGTGAAAGGGAATTTGGGGAAAATGCCAGTCTACTCTAAGGAAATAGTGGAGCAAATGGCATAGGTGTGATTGTGATGGTGTGTGGTATGCTTTGTTGGCCTCTAAACATTCCTCGGAAAATAGAGTCGGTAAATTAAACCCTCTTGTATTGGTCCTCATTCATTTTGGAACTTCAGAACTCATTTGACTCCTTGAGCTAAATGGATCAGGAAAACGCCAATCTTGGATGAACTCATTCTGGGTTTTTGTTTTGTTTTGTCGATTTGCTCCTAATATTGCCATATATGATTACCTACCTTCCCCCTAGCCTGTCCTCTCATCAGAGCACATGGCGGCCTTTGGAGTGTTTGGTCTGTGTCAGATCCATGCTTTCGTAGATTACCTGCGCAGCAAGTTGAATCCACAGCAATTTGAAGTTCTTTTCCGGAGTGTTATCTCCCTGGTTGGCTTCGTCCTCCTCACCGTGGGCGCTCTCCTCATGCTGACAGGTAGAGGATTCTTTAGCTTTTCTTTTTATTTCAAGCACTAAAGTTATCCTTAAAAAACTAATTAATTTAATTTTATGTATGGGTGTTTTGCTGCCTGAATGCCTGTGTACCACATGTGTGTCTGGTCCCTGAGTAGGCCAGAAGAGTATTTCAGATTCCTAGAATTGGAGTTGCAGACAGTAGTGAGCCACCACATGGTTACTGGGAACTGAACCCATATCCTCTGCAAGACCAGCAAGTGCTCTTAACTGTGAGACATCTCTCCAGTCCCAGAGCCCTACTTTTAAAACATTCACTCTGCTTGTTAGCCTGTTTGGATTCTGCAGAGCAGAGTATCTTTGGAGAGCTGCTGAAAGGACTGTCTAACCTTGCCAGTCTTTTCTCAGTTTTCTTTTCCTTTCCTATTGGGTAGCTTGTAGAAATTCTTAAACCCTTTGCTGTATTTTAAGTCATGGCACTAGTCTCATTCTATTGAAATTAAATCATGGATATTTCGTTTAGATGATATTTTCTATTTTTTTAAACTTATATTTCTCAGAAGCTAATTTGGTTTTTCTAATTCATAGCAGGATGAAGGACCTAGTTCACTCAGATTCTGGATTGGCCTTGATTTGTTGATTTGACCAGATCAAACCTAAGATCTTCCTTTCCAATAGTCTTCTCTGACTCCTACCCCCAACCTTGTGAATTTATAGATAGCCTAATTATTGCATCGACAAAAATACTCTCAAGTTAAAAAGGAGTGAAATTCTGTAAATATAATTTATGGTACTAAAGCAAGAACAACCCTTTTCTGTCTCAGAATTTTACTAAAATGTAATGCTGTGGGCTGGTGAGATGGCCTAATGGATAGAGGTGCTTTTTATACAACCCTGCACTCCTGGGATGAAAGGAGTAGCTAAGATAGTTCAGTCACCCAGAAACTTGGAGGTAAACTAGTGTGGAATATGAAGTGTGGCAGGAACCGTGAGGGAAAGCCTGCTTCAGACAAGGTGGATGGCAAGAACCAGCTCCCACAGGTCTTCCCCTTCCTTCAACACTTCTGCACACGTCCAGACACAGTACACAGGCACACTAATAATGAAAAGAAGATGGCCTGTTGTAATTAGCATTTCAGCTTAACGTGTTAGGAATTTATGTTAAGTATTCTTTTCTTCTTTCAGGAAAGATATCTCCCTGGACAGGGCGTTTCTACTCTCTGCTGGATCCCTCTTACGCTAAGAATAACATCCCCATTATTGCATCTGTGTCTGAGCACCAGCCCACGACCTGGTCCTCCTACTATTTTGATCTACAGCTCCTTGTCTTCATGTTTCCAGGTCTGTTTTGCATTTTTTATATTTTTTTTACATAATTTTGTTATAATACTACAAACTACTTTGTGTATGCTATAATAAATATTACATTATAAAGTATTACAATAATTTTTATTATATATTTATATATATTTTCATTTATATGTATGGGTATGTGCACATGAGAACAGTTGCCTGCAGAAACCAGAGGAGGGTGTTAGATACCCTGGAGGTTAAGAGCAGTTGTGAGCTGTCCCCTGTGGGTACTTATACTTAATACTCAGTGGCATATTTTTCCCCCAGGTTAGTTTTATTCTTGGCTTGTTAAAGTTCTCTGTTGAGTTTTTATAGTTAAAGCAATTTGAATATTATACAAACAATAGAGATAAGCTGAGAAGCAGAAAATCAGATTTGCACTAGACCTTACTACTTGTCTTACCACTGTTAACATTTTAAATTAGATGTGGTGATGATGAATGTTTATCATTTTAGCACTTGGAAGCCTGAGGCAGGAGGATTGTGAATTTGAGTTTGCCCTGGGCTACATAGTGAAACATTCTTAAAAACCATAATAAAAAACTTCACTGTCGGTATTAGTTAATTTTGAGATAGGATCTTGTTGTCTGTTTCTTGCTAACCTGGAAGCTGCTCCATATGACAGACTGGCTTCAAACTTACAGATGTCTGCCTGCCTCCATCTTCCTTCCAAGTGCTGGAGTAAAGGCCTGGGAAAAACAGTAATCCTGTGTGCTGATTTAGAATTTATGGAAATATTCTTTCATGTATAGACATGTGTAAAGGTGTGCAAAAGGACAAGAAAACTATAGTTCTTGTAGCAGCATCTTAATATATTTCATGTTTAAAATATGGTGTAATCCATCTCCTCTGCTGGGCATAAGATTATCTGTTTATTTGATATGTAAGAATACATAGTAAACATCTTTGCATATTTTTCTGATAGATCCGTAGACTTACGAGATAACTGAAGTCATCCGGTCATAATGAAGACGTTTTCCCTGTAGAGTTCTGTCTGCAGGGCTCAGCTACTTACTTTTCTTTCCCTCTCTTGCAGTTGGCCTCTATTACTGCTTTAGCAACCTGTCTGATGCTCGGATTTTCATCATCATGTACGGTGTGACCAGCATGTACTTCTCAGCTGTAATGGTGAGGAATTCCCTCAGTTCTAGCAGAACTTTATCCCTGATTCTGAGGTGTTTTCATTCATTCATTCATTCATTCATTCATTCATTCATTCATTCATTCCAAATTTTATTCCCCTCCTGGTCCACCCTCCGACTCTTACACATCCCACCCCCTCTCACTCTCAAGCCCCCTCCAGGAGGATGTCCCCACCCCCTACTACCTCATCAGACCTCTAAACTCCCTGGGGCCTATGGTCTCTTGAGGGTTAGGTGCATCTTCTCTGACTGAGCCCAGACCTGGCAGTTCTCTGCTGTATATGTGTTGGGGCCTCATGTCAGCTGGTGTATGCTGCCTGGTTGATGGTCAAGTGTCTGAGAGATCTCAGGGGTCCAGGTGAATTGAGACTGCTGGTCCTCCTACAGGGTTGCCCTCTTCCTTAGCTTCCTCCGGCTTTTCCCTAATTCAACCACAGGGGTCAGCAGCTTCTGTCCATTGGTTGGGTGAAAATATCTGCGTCTGACTCTTTCAGCTGCTTGTTGGGTCTTTCAGAGGGCAGTCATGATAGTTTCCCTTCTGAGTGCTCCGTAGCCTCAGTAATCGTGTCAGGTCTTGGGGCCTCCCCTTGAACTGGATCCCATTTGGGCCTGTCGCTGGACCTTCTTTTCCTTAGGCTCTTCTCTATATCTATCACTGCAGTTCTTTCAGACAAGAAGAATTATGGGTCAGAGTTTTGACTGTGGGATAGCAACCCCATCCTTCACTTGATGTCCTGTCTTTCTACTAGAGGTGGGCTCAACAAGTTCACACTCCCCACTATATGCCATTTCATCTAGGATCCCTCTGAGTCCTGAGAGTCTCTCACTTCCCAGGTCTCTGGTACATTCTGGAGGGTCCTCCCAACTTCCTTTCTCCAAAGGTCACCTGTTTCCATCCTTTCTGCTGGCCCTCAGGGCTTTTTTCAGTCCTTTTCCACAACCCAATACCAGATCATGTCTCCCTTCAACCCCATCTCTTTTCCCTCCCAGAACCTCCCTCCCTCTCCCCTTGCTTTCTTCTCCCTCCCAAGTGGGACTGAGGTGTCCTATTTTGGCCCTTCAGCTCGCTGACCTTTCTGTGTTTTCTTTTTCTTCTTATTCCTTTTCTTTTTTTTTTTTTTTTTTTTGGTTTGGCTGAATAAAAAATAATATTGCTGACTCTACAAAGCTACTTGCAGTTGTTAATCTGTTTTGGAATGCAAAGAGACTCATACTCTGTTGGTGGGGTTTAATTATTGTGGGTTCATAATCTTGTGTTAGGTATTTCATTGAATTTGGAGCAGATTAAAGAAAGACGTTCACATGGAACTGTAGTTACAGGCAGTAGTGAGCCACATGATGTGGATGCTGGAAACCAGAGTCAGGTTGTTCCCCAGAAGAGTAGGAAGATTAAGCATTAAGCCCTGGGGTGGACTCTTGTATCTTAAAGCCATGAGAGTACTGGCTACTGCTTTAATAAGACAGACAGGTTTTGGGCTGGAGAGATGGCTCAGTGGTTAAGAGTACTGACTGTTCTTCCAGAGATCCTGAGTTCAAATCCCAGCAACCATATGATGGCTCACAACCATCTGTTACAGGATCTGATGCCCTGTTCTGACAGCTACAGTGTACTTACATATAATAAATCTTAAAAAGAAAAAGACAGACAGGTTTTATGTAAAGTTCTGATACATTTCTACTTCAGAATATTTTTTATTTTATTTTTATGTGTATAAGTGTTTTGTCTGAGTGTGTGTGTGTTGTGCACTGTGTATATTAGGCACCTTTAGACCCACAAGAGGTTGTTGGATCCCCTGGGACTGTAGTTACAGACAGATATGAGCTGCCATATGGGTTCTGGGAACGGAACCCAGGTCCTCTAGAAGAGTAGTCAGTGCTTCTAACCACTGGACCATCTCTCCAGCCCTTCTTGTTTATAATTTTTTAAAAAACCATAAACAACAATAAAAATGTATTTTAGCTGAGGATGGTGGTATAGACTTGTGGTCCCAATTCTTGGGAAGTAGAATCATGTGTTCAAGTATGGTCTAGGGAATGTAGAAAGTCTCTATCTTGAAAAACCAAATGAGTAAAAAACAAGTTGGTTTTCTTTAAAAACTTTATTTTTTTATTTTATGTGCATTGCTTTGCTTGCATGTATGTCTATGTGTGGGTATTAGATCTTGTAGTTACAGACAGTTGTGAGCTGCCATGTTGTTGGCTGGGAATTGAGCTGGGTCCTCTGGAAGAGTAGTTAGTGCTCTAACCACTGAGCCATCTCTCTGGCCCCCAGAAATAAGTTTATAAAAAAAGTAAAATTTTTTATTATAAAAGTAAGTTCATTATATAAGTTTATAAAAAAGTAAAAGTTATTTAGAACATATAAATATACATACATTTAGATCTGCAGTAGAGATTGCTATTTATGGTTTTGAGGCAAGGCATTTTCCCCCTAAATTTTAATCATGTGTATGTATGTGTGTGTCTGTGTGTGGGTATGTGCATTTTAGTGAAGGTGCCATGGAAGCCAGAGGCAAGCTCTTGTGTGCTGGGAACTAAACGCAGTTCCCCCGTAAGAACAGTAGACGATCATAAACCTGAGTCATCTCTTCAGCTCCAAAGATTATCATCCATTATGTGTACTTATATGTATGCTACATGCTGGCAGGTGCTTCCGGAGTTCAGAAGAGAGCATCAGCTCTCCTTGAGTTGTCCGACATGGGAGTCCAGTCCTTGGGAAAAGCAACGCATGCTCATAAACTGCTGAGTCATCTCTCCAACCTTACTTTGACTTTTTTTTTTAACTTCTAGTGATGTGTGCATGTGTCCAGAAGAGGATGACAGGTGCTCAAGCTGGAGTTCTAGGCATTTATGAACTGACTAACATAAGAATTTAGATCTTAGGGAAAAGCAGTATGTGCTCAGAGTCACTCAGCCAGTTCTCTAGCCTTGGTATTCAGTTTTTTTTCCTCTTTTTTTCTGGTTTTTGTTTTGTTTGTTTGAGACAGGGTTTCTCTGTGTAGCCCTCACTGTCCTGGAACTCATTCTGTAGACCAGGCTGCCCTCGCACCCAGAGATCCACCTGTCTCTGCCTCCTGAGGCTGGGATTAAAGGCCTAGCCTTTCTCAGTATCTTGATTGCTGGAATTACAGCATTGCTGCTGGCTCCCATGCAACACAGTTTAAGAAAGAAGTACATACTTCCGTTATGCTGTAGCTATATCATAACGTTTCTCTTCCCCTTTTGCTGGAGTAGAGTGTTTGTTGGAAATTGCCGAGTTGACGTTATAGTCTACTGAAAGATTAAAGTCTGTCATTTGTGAAGCCCTGACTATCCTGATCATGATTCTTGGTCCTTTTAGGTGCGTCTGATGCTGGTGTTGGCACCTGTTATGTGCATTCTTTCTGGCATTGGTGTCTCCCAGGTGCTGTCCACATACATGAAAAATCTGGACATAAGTCGCCCAGACAAGAAGAGCAAGAAGCAACAGGATTCTACTTATCCTATTAAGAATGAGGTGAGAGGCTGGAGTGATGGCTCTGGTTAAGGGCACTGACTGCTCTTCCAGAGGTCCTAAGTTAATTCCCAGCAACCACATGGTGGCTCACAACCATCTGTAATGGGATCCGATGCCCTCTTCTGGTGTGACTGAAGACAGCTACAGTGTACTCATATTTAAAAAAAAAACTTAAAAAAAACCAAATGAAGTAAGGTTTAAGTAACATGTTGGCTTGGAAAAATTTGTTTGTGTGTGTGTGTGTTATTTGCTTAGGTTCAGATGAGTATTAGATCAATGTCTTGAGTGATCAGAATTAATTTATGCAGACCAGCATTTGATCTCATGTAAGAAGCCGTCTGTGTTTGGTTTACTATACAGTCTTCTTTCTATAGGTGGCAAGTGGGATGATACTGGTCATGGCTTTTTTTCTCATCACCTACACGTTTCATTCGACTTGGGTAACCAGCGAAGCCTATTCTTCTCCCTCCATTGTACTGTCTGCTCGTGGTGGGGATGGCAGTAGGATCATTTTTGATGACTTCCGGGAAGCATATTATTGGCTTCGTCACAATACTCCAGAGGTAAAATTTGGGAGGATTTGGGTAGTCGGATAGTGGTAGAGACACTTGAAATTGTAGGGAATCTGACATCTTTTACATGGATGGGAAGCTTAAAAAAATTAAAAATTCAGAAGCTTAGTTTTTAATAAGTTTTAAAGACTAAGGTGTTTTTTAGAGTAGTGGTTTTTAACCTGTGGGTCACTGCCTCCTTGGTAAACCTGTTTCTGAAAATATTTACATTATGATTCATAACAGTAGCAGAATTACAGTTATGAAGTAGAAATGAAAATAATTTTATGGTAGGGGTCACTCCAACATAAGGAATGGTATTAAAGGGTTGCATGCAGTATCGGGAAGGTTGAGAACCACTGAGCTAGAGTAACTTAAATTCTAGATTCTGTTTGGACATGTGTATTGATGATATGATAATAAGGCGATCAACCCAGTTACAACAGAAGAAAATGTTAAAAAATATGTCTGCCTTAGAAAAAGCAGAAACTAGAATCAATATAAACAATTACAACCTAGTAATAATGGCATATAACATTTTAGTTTATGTCCCTTGCGGATCTGATTTCTTTTGTAGTAGCTATTGGGAATAGCATTTCAGAGTCAGATTTGTTTAACATCCAAACTAAGTGTTGGGTATTGAATCTAGAACTTTAGCATGTGCCAGGCACATAATCTACCATTGAACTGTTTACCCAGCTCCCAAGCTAAGCATCCTTTAATCCTTGCCATCATGTTTTGTGATTTGTGTTTTCCCGTCTACCATTGTAGTAACTGATTTTATAATGTTAAGAGTCATTTAAATTACCTAATGATGGGCTGGAGAGATGGCTCAGAGGTTAAGAGCACTGACTGTTCTTCTAGAGGTCATGAGTTCAATCCCCAGCAACCACATGGTGGCTCACAACCATCTGTAATGGGTCTGATGCCCTCTTTTGGTGTGTCTGACAGTTACAGTGTACTTACATACATAAAATAAATCTTTAAAAAAGATAACTAATGACAAACCGCAAGTGCTGGCACATGCCTTTTATCCTAGCATTGGGGGTACAGAGGCAAGTGAACCTCCGAGCTTGAGGCCAGCCTAGTCTATGTATTGAGACTCTATTTCAAAAGGAAGAAGTTTAAATGACCTAATGATGCTAAGCTTATTTATTTAGCTATACTTCATAGTCTTCCCGACATCTCTTGGTCTACTGTACTTGTTTCAGTGATCTTGAATGAAGATATTTGGGAATGTTGGCTTGTGTATCATTTAAAATAGTTCCTTACTTTATATGAATGGAGGAATAGGTGCCCCGATTTTATTTTCTTGTTAGGCGTACATTACTTTGTAAAGAAATTGCTTAATTGGGCAAGTCTTCCTTGCTATCAAAGCTGCCCTTCCACTCTTGCTTAGCATTTGGATTTTACGAGCAGTGAGATGAACATTTATCTATTTTCATCTTTTAGGATGCAAAAGTCATGTCATGGTGGGATTATGGCTACCAAATTACTGCAATGGCAAATCGGACAATCTTAGTGGATAATAACACATGGAATAATACCCACATTTCCCGAGTAGGGCAGGTAAGGAAAAGAGGTCCTTAAAGTGTCTGACATGTGAGTCTTCGAGAAGTGTGTTGCTAGGAGAGGAGGCTGACTTGAGATTTTATTTGAGAATTGTACATTTATTTCTCTAGGCAATGGCATCCACAGAAGAAAAAGCTTACGAAATCATGAGGGAGCTTGATGTCAGCTATGTGCTTGTCATTTTTGGAGGCCTTACTGGGTATTCTTCTGATGGTAATGTACTTGATATTATATCTAGCCGCAGGGCATAGATTCTTAGAAAATTTAGTGCATCAGTTATTTTATTTTTGTTTTTGACAGTCTCATGTGACTCAGGCTGGTCTTGAACTTGCTGTATTCATAAGGATAACTTTGTAACTACTAGTCTTCCTGCTTCTACCTGTGGTGCTGTAGCTACAGGCATAGACCATCTGTCTATATTGTCTCTCTTTTTAAAGGAAAAGTTAGGTATGTATGTATACAAAGGAAAAGTAACTTTCATAAAACTGAAGTTAATATCTGTGCTTTTTTAAAGTTAAACAGTTCTGGAGGTTTAAAATAAGTGGTTGTCTCATGGCCCTAAGCTTAATAAGTACCCTTAACCTCAGTCCCCAGAAGCAGTAATTTCTGTCTTCAGTCTCTTAGATTTTTGTGCTAGGCATCAGTTCCTGGAGCTTACATGAGCTAGGCAAGCATTTACCACTAAGCTATACTCTGAAATCTTTTTTTTTTTTTTTTTTTTTTTAATTTTTTTTTCGAGCTGGGGACCTAACCCAGGGCCTCATGCCTCCTAGGCAAGCACTCACCACTGAGCCAAATCCCAACCCTGAAATCTTTTAAATTTTAAAAATCCTGCTATTCTGGGGCTGATTAGTTTTAATTGTACTATATCATTATCTCTTTAAAAGGTTGTTTTATTTCATCTATTTTGTTGCGTGTGTTTGGGGATGCATGTAACCCACAGATGTCAGAAGACAGTGTGTGGGAGTTGGTTCTGTACTGTGTGCGTCCAGGGATTCAATTTAGGTCCTGAGACTTGGAAGCAAGCACATTTACCTATGAGCCATCTCACTCACCCTCTATCAGATTCTTAGAGTTGATGAAGTGCTCTACCCTTCACCTCACATTTCTCCTCTTTTCAGTGTTTTTAGTATAGTTAATTTGCAACTTTTGATTAAATCTAGGTGTTTGAAATTATGACTGTAAATACTCATTGCTCAGCCAATACTCTGGTTACATTTCTTCCTATCTCAAATATTTTCTTTTCCTATAGCTAGTCAATTTCCTTTGAATGTGTGGCTGCTTCCACACAGTTTACTGCTACAAATCCAGTTCTGTGTCTGATTCTGAAAGGTGCCTCTATTTTACTTTAAGCCTATTTTAAATGTGTCTTGTATAAACAAAATAAAACTGGTAATAGCAGGAATAGCAGACAATTGCCTCAGCACTGTTTGCTAGTAATTATCTTATATACACACACATAAATGAAATTAAGTACTATATAAAATATATATGTGTATGTATACAGATCTGCTTGTGTGTGTGTGTGTGTGTGTGTGTGTGTGTGTGTGTGTGTGTGTGTGTTTAGTAGGATAGTTCTATAGGATGTGATAGTACATGTCTGTATCTCCACTCTTAGTGGGCAGGAGGGTCACTAGTTTGGATCTACCTTGGGCTACATAGCAAGAACTTACCTGTTGAAAAGAACCAACAAATGTAGTTTCTTGAAGTCTTCCCACTAATCAGTAGTAAGTAACTACTGTCAACTGAGTAGAATATATTTGATGTTGGCATAAAAGTGTCATTATTTGTAACATTTTAGAAAATCTTTATGAAATTAGGAAATGAGCAATTACTATTAGTAACTTAGCATGAAAAGAAATCCTGCTTAGAGTCTCAGTTATGGTTTCTGTTGCTGTGATAAAACATTCTGATCAAAAGCAACCTGGGGAAGAAAGCATTTATTTCATCTTAAAAGATTTTCTGTTTATCCAGGAAAGTTAGGGCAGGAACTCTCGTCAGGATCAGAGGTAGGAGCGGATACAGAAGCCATGGAGGAATGTTGTTGCTTACAGGCTTGCTTGCTTCTTGTGCCCTGATCAGTCTGTTCTCTTGTAGCACCCTGGACCAACCATTCCAGGGGTGCCCCTACCTACATTGAAGTGGGCCCCCCCCCCCCAGCTATCATCAGTCAAGAAAATGCACCACCTGCTTGTCCATGGGCTAATCTGGTGGAGACATTTTCTCAATTAAGGGTGTTTTTATTCAAATGATTCTAGTTTATGTCAAATTGACAAAACAAAAATCAAAACAAGTGACCCCAAAACAAAACTAGCCTACACACTTGTTAAGAGATCTTGATTAGAGAGATATTTTGTTTAATTTTATTTTGTATTTGTGTGCATGTGTGCAATTGCAAGGTTGACTTGCCAATTAAGCAAGACTGGTTGGGGTGTGAGTCCTAAATCCTAGTACTGGAATTATAAGTATGTCCCACCACGTCTAGCTTTTATAGGGGTGCTGGGCATCGAATTCAGGTGCGCATATTTTTGTGGCAAGCACTTTACTGACTGCAGCCATCAGATTTTGTTTTTTAAACAGTTCTAGATGGGGACTTGCTGTGTAGTGAGGGTAGGATGACTGAGTTTGGTAATGCTTGCATTTAATCCTAGCACATAGTGAGATCTGGGAAAGCCAAGACTATGAGAGAGACCCTGTCTCAAAAACAAACCAACAGGCAAAGAACTCATAAGATCTCACTGTGTAAACTGGCTGGCTACTAGCTATCCTCAAATTCATAGAGTTTGAGGCACCTGCCTCTGCCTCCCAAATGCTGGTATTAAGCCATGCACCACTACACACAGCCGTTGCTTACTCTTTTCTAGTCTGTTATATATGAGATTGCATCCTCTTTGTGGAGTTACTATACCCCTGCTGCCTGATTTTTATTTATTTTTTTTACAGTCTCCTCACTGTTTGTGAAGATGCCCCATAGATTATATTGCTTACAGTAAGATGATTTAATTTAATTTGGCCTTTGAGTGTTTGGTAACATTTTGGGCTAATGTCCAGTTATCAGTGAGTATATACCATGTGTGTTCTTTTGTGTTTACCACAGCAGATAGATGTGGCAAAGCTGAAGGTTGGGAATTAATAACTTTTGTTTGCATTTCAAATACCCCATCTGTTGATGAATTTTAAAAGTGTCTTGAAAATAAACCTTAAGATATACTTTGTTTACTGTCCAGAGCTTAACTGAAAATATCTTTCTGCTTACTCTGAATTATTAATAAAAACAGGCTAGGCACTGGTGTGCTTACCTGGAATCCCAGCATTTAGGAGTTGAAGCAAGAGGACCAGGAGTTCAAAGTTAGCCTCAACAACATACAGAGTTTGAGATGAGCCTGGGCTACATAATAAGATTGTCTTAAAAAAGCAAACAGATTGTTGCATGTATAACAAAAGTAGTCTCCATTAAATGTACTGATACATTGTTATATTTATATGTTAATTTGTGTGATGTGTGTGGAGATGCATGTATCATAGCATACCTATGACCATCTGAGGACAACTTTGTAACATGCATTTTTATCTTTTCTTTTTATTGGTTATTTTATTTATTTACATTTCAAATGTTGTCCCGCTTCTTGGTCTCCCACAAATCCCCCCATCCCATTCCCCCTCCTCTTTGCCTATATGAGGGTCCTCCCTCACCCACCTACTCCTGCCTCATCGCCTTGCATTTCCCTACACTGGGGCATTGAGCCTACATAGGACCAAGGGCCTCCCCTCCCACTGATGCCAGATAAGGCTATCCTCTGCTACATATGCAGCTGGAGCCATGGGTAGCTCCATATGTACTCTTTGGTTGGTAGTTTAGTCCCTGGGAACTCTGGGTGGTCTGGTTAGTTGATAGGTCTGTTCTTCCCATAGGGTTGCAAACCCCTTCAGTTCCATTAGTCCTTCACTTAACTCTTACATTGGGGTTCCAATGCTCAGTCCGATGGTTGGCTTTGAGTGTCTACATCTGTATTAGTCAAGTGCTGGCCTCTCAGGGAACAGCTATACCAGGCTCCTGTCAGCAATTGCTCTTGGCATCAGCAATACTATCGGGGTTTGGTATCTGCAGATGGGATGGATTCCTAGGTGGGATGGTCTCTGGATGGCCTTCAGACTCCGCTCCATTTTTTGTCCCTGCATTTCCTTTAGATAGGAACACTTCTGGGTTAAATTTTTTGAGATAGGTGGATGACCCCATCCCTCAACTGGGGGCCCTGCCTGTCTACAGGTTCTAGTCCCACTTTGTTGGGTATTGTGGCTAAGGTTATTCACGTTGGGTCCTGGGAATCTCTTGCTTCCCTGGCATCTGAGACTTTCTAGTGGCTACCCCCAGTTCCCCATCCCCCACTACATATTTCGGTTCAATTTTCTGACGCTCTGTACGTCTCTCTTGTCTCTTCCCATACCTGATGCTGCCACCCCTCTCCCCCTACCTGCTCCCCTTTTTCCCTCTTTCTCCTCTCTCCCTCCTAGGTCCCTCCCTCCCTCTGACTCCTGTGATTATTTTGTTACCCCTTCTAAGTAGAACTGAAGTATCCACACTTGGTCTTCCTTCTTGTTAAGTTTCATATGGTCTGTGAGTTGTATCATGGATATTCTGAACTTTTGGGCTAATGTCCAGTTTTCAGTGAGTATATACTATGTGTGTTCTTTTGTGTCTGGGTTACCTCACTCAGGATGATATTTTCTAGTTCCACCCATTTTCCTTTGAGCTTCATTTCTAGCATTGTTTCTAATAGCTGTGTAGTACTCCATTGTGCAAATGTAACACTTTTTCTGTATCCATTCTTATGTTAAGGGACATTTAAGTTGTTTCCAGCTTCCGGCTATTATAAATAAGGCTACTATGAACATAGTGTGTCCTTTTTATATGTTGTTATATGTTGGAGCATCTTTTGGGTATATGTAGCATCCATTTTCTCTTTCCACCTTTACATAGGTTGTAGGGCTTTCATAGCAAGCTCCTCAAACCCCTCCCCAAGGCTGTCTCACCAGTTCACATTACTGTTCTTTAGAAATCCTGTAAGTGGTTGAGGAGATGGCTTAGCCAATGAAAGTTCTTGCTGTAAGTCTGAGGGCCAGAGTTCAAATCCCCAGAAACCAAGTAAAAGAGCCTGGCTTGGTCACTTAGGCCCTCCCTGTTTTCACTGTGGTGGGGATGGGAGGAGCCCCAGGCTTGCTGGCATACTCTGAGTTCAGTGAGAGCCTGTCTCAAGGGAACAAGGCAGAGAGTGATAGAGCAGGATGTCAGTGTTGTCTTACACGCACTTGTTTATGTTTATTTTTGAAAAGAAAAGTTTCATTTCTTCTTGGACACATCTTATTGGGTTTTCAGTATTCTTAGTCCCCCCTCCCCCCCCAAAAAAGAAAAGGGATCTCACTATGTATAGCAATGACTGGGATCTCACTATGTATAGAGATGTCTGGCCTGGGAACTCACTGTGTGGACCAGACTAGCCTTAAACTTCAACAGAGGTTCATCTGCCTCTGTCTCCCAAGTGCTAGGGTTAAAAGTATGCACCACTATACTTGGCTTCCAGTTTTACTTTTTATTGAATACTTATGAAGGCTTAAAATAAAATATTAGATCATTGTACAGATTCATTTATATAAAAGTGCGATGTTATGTAGCCCAGGCTTGCCTTGCCTTGAATGCTAAAAACTCTTAGCCTCCCAGTGCTGGGATTATAGACAGTCACCACTGTGCCTGGTTTCCACCTTGTATTATATTCTTTCAGCACTTCTCAGTTGGAATGAATCATGCTTCGTGTGCTTATTTAATTATATGTGGCTACTGGCTGTTTTTTTTTTTTTTTCTTTTTTCTTTTTTTCAGAGCTGGGGACCGAACCCAGAGCCTTGCGCTTGCTAGGCAAGCGCTCTACCGATGAGCTAAATCTCCAACCCCAACTGGCTGCTTCTTGCAATAGCTCAGCCCCATGTAATTTCCAGGAATACTTTTAGTGTGGCTTAAGACTGGGCCAATAAGCATGCAATTTCAGTGATTAACAATTTCTAATAAAAGTTTTATATTTTTAGGAACTTTTTTGCTTATACATCATTTCCTGTTTTTACAGTTAAATGATAGCATTCCTTATTGGGAAAGTATGATGGAAATTTCTTTAGAAATAGTGATATTTTCAGTGAGTTACTTAGATGCAGTAGACTTTCTCATGCAGCAGTTCATTCCTTTTTTCTCTAGATATCAACAAGTTTCTGTGGATGGTCCGGATTGGAGGAAGCACCGAGACAGGAAGACACATCAAGGAGAATGACTACTATACTCCAACTGGGGAATTCCGTGTTGACCGTGAGGGTTCACCAGTGTTGCTCAACTGCCTTATGTACAAAATGTGTTACTACCGCTTTGGGCAGGTCTACACAGAAGCCAGTGAGTGTGATTTATAATGCTAGTAGCAATAGTGATAGCTGACACATACTGTGTTTTCCGGGCCCTGTGCTTAGTCTTTTTAACTTATTTAATCCTCACAGCAACCCAGAAGATAATTTTAACTAATGTTAATGTTGTTTTATATATGAGGAAGTTGAGCCCACAGGTTGCTGAACTAGCTAATACCATGTGATAATTAGGATTCAAAATCAGTCTGCCTTTAGGTTCTGTGCTTTAGAACATATGAATGTATTGAGAAGGATTTGGTTAAGTTAAATTCTGTGTTTCAGTTTTGTTTCTGCATCAGGGAAAACAAGTCTTGGATTCATGATCAATGGAAGGGTTACTAGTGTTAGATTTCTGGATAACAGTTCTTAGGAGTAGAGAGCCTTGAAAGTCATCTTAGACTTAGAAGACAAGCTACGTGGACTCTGCCAAGCATTACATTGGACAGGACTCAAGTAGGGAAGCACTTGATTTGCTGTTTCTATCTGATGCTCTTGCAGACTCTAGTCAGAGTGCAGGCTGAGAAATAGCAGTCAATGCAGTGGATGACGTGCAGCTTCCATTTCTTTAGGAAATCCACTTGTATAATAGGTTTCTCTCCTGTGGTTTTAGAGCGGCCACCAGGCTTTGACCGTGTTCGAAATGCTGAGATTGGTAATAAAGACTTTGAGCTTGATGTCCTGGAGGAAGCATATACCACAGAACATTGGCTGGTCAGGATATACAAGGTAAGGAGATGCTGCATTTCTCAGAAGCTGCTTTTGTTCTTACAGGTTTGTTCTAGTAAATCAATTTTCCAAATAGGGACATTTTTAATGAATGCCACCTGGTTTTAAAGTAGCTTGTAAGTCACTTGAAGTGTTATCTATGTGTGTGTGTGTGTGTGTGTGTGTGTGTGTGTGTGTGTGTGTGTGTGTGTGTGAGTATTTTCAACTTTGTGGATTTGATTCTCTTTAGCTTTATATAGGCTCCAGAGATTGAATTCAAGTCATCAGACCTATACGGCATTTTCATCTGCTAAGCCATCTAGCCAGACCAAAGTGTTAACTAACTATATTTTTTGGTTATTCTTAGAGAGGAGACATCCTAGTTGGTGGTTGTTATAGCAACATTTCTTTTTCTTTAAAAACTTTTTTTTTTACTACATTTTTATATAGGGGGAGGCATACAAATATATACCATGTATGAGGTCAGCGTACAGCTTGTAGGGTTCAATTCTTTTATTGTTACGGGTTCTGGAGATCAAAATTAAGTGCCCTTATTCACTGAACCATTTTGCCGACTAGCTAGTCCCATTTTTATAGTTTTGGGGATAAAGTCTCAGGCTGCCATCAAGGTTGGCATTAAAATTACTGTGTACCCCAGGTTGGCTTTAAATGCTCCAATTTCTTTAGCCTTTGGTATGTTAGTGTTATAGATGTGGCCACTCTACTTGTTGCAGTACTGTTCCAGGTAGGGATTGGTAGCTTGGGCAGTAGGGTAAATGCTTGTGTTTGTGTTTTTGAACTACTTTTTTTTTTTTTTTAAAGATTTATTTATTTATATGAGTAACCTGTAGCTGTCTTCAGACACACTAGAAGAGAGCATCAGATTCCATTACAGATGGTTGTGAGTCACCATGTGGTTGCTGGGAATTGAATACAGGACCTCTGGGAGAGCAGTCAGTGCTCTTAACCGCTGAGCCATCTCTCCAATCCTGAACTATATTTTCTTTTTGCTAATTTTTGATACCTACTCACACGATGTCATGTAGGAGTATGTAACATCTCTTATATGAGAAAATATTGAACCAGATACGACATACATACCTAGAGAAGTAAAGGCAGGGGGATTGAGTATGAGGCCAGCCTAGGCTACATAGCAAAACCCTATCTCAAATAACAGTGAGGAAAAAAAATGACCTACCAAAATGAGTCTTTTGGTCAATGTCAAAGTTCATCTATACTGGTTCTTAGAGGTACCCTAAAAGCCTGGATTGACAGTAGGCAGGCTTATTTATTCACATGCAAACAGGCAGTAGAGTCTAGGGTAATTACAGTGGAACTTGTAGATCTTTCCAAAGTCGACCTTTTGCTAAAGTGATGTCTTTATGTTGCAGGTAAAGGACCTGGATAATCGAGGCTTGTCAAGGACATAAATATCGCATTGTGCCCTGATATGCTTCGCACTGAGCGCGTCTTGTTGAGGACGCTGAAGATTTTTTTTTTATATGCAGTTTATAAGAACAGCCGGATGGGATTAGAATTGTCTGGAAGTTTTGCCCTGGACAGTATTGGGCTGGGCCAAGTGAAATGATTTTTATAATTCTGAGCAGGTTACCAAATGAAATGTTAAGGCTTTACTTTGGTCACTTAAAAGGGGGGGTGGGTATTTTTTTTAAATGTGCCTTATTTGTTTTGACTTAAATTGGCTGATATGAGGATCACAGAAGTGAACGGATGGAAGACCATATCCATGCTCTAGGTCCCCAAATGAACCAAATAGGAGCATTCTTTCTCTCCTGTCAGCAAACTCAAGGACTAGCTCTGGTTCTACAAATATAAACAACTTTATCACACTTTTTTGTTTTTTAGCACCCAGGACAACGATTCCCATATATGGGTGCTTAATAAATTTATATCAAATGAATAAATGTTTCTGGGACCAGAGGAGTGCTGTTTCTGGGCAAGAAAGACAGCTTTCTTGCTATTATGTCTATGTTCTTATTGTCTATTTCTTTGAAGTTCTTTGGCTTTATAAGGACAGAAAGTTGCTGAGTATTCCCGATCTCACCAGTATCCTTTCAAACTAATGACAGTTATTCTTTTTCTAAGCAGAAATGTGAACCAAACTAATTCAGTAGTTCTTAAGACTCAGTGAAACATATCAATCTTAGAGGAAGACACTCCTCCAACATCAGGTTGATGATCAGTAGATGTTTCTGGAATCAGATGTAATTATGTGTACCTATACGGAATTTAGGTATTTGGTATTTAAACCTAAAACACAGTAAATGGCTCTTTGTTCATTTCCTTTAGACTGCACTAAATCTTTTAGGGTTATCCACCGTGAACTTCTGTTTTTCTTAGTGTCAGTCTGCTGTGTTCATATACCACTTGAGACTTCATTACTTGGTTTTGAATCCCTTGCTAAATATATACATAGAAAGTGGGAAGTATTGCTACTAGCAGGTACCTTGAGACCATTGCCAGTCTGCCTGCAAAAAATAGACTTTAAAAACATTTAACTTCAGAGCACAGAGATCCCATAGATATTTTGTGTCAGGATAAATAGCTTTCTGTTCTACACAATAGGATATTTCATGTATTTTACAACATAGGACATAATCACTGATGTATATAAACCACCTTAAGATAATTATAGTGTTTCTATTTAAGAAAACAGGAGGAATTGTATGGCTTTTAGATAGTCAACAGTGGTACTCAATGCATATATGCTTAGGTGTACTTGTACACCTAAGGGCTTCTCCTTCAAACAGTTTATGTACTGTGTATTTTAACTGTGGTTGGAATTTAGATTTAACAGATGATTTGATATCCTATATGTAAATACATTACTTGATTTATATGCAGAACTCCTGCCTAGTGGGAAAGGTTAACCTGAGACTTATCAATATGATTAACATTATAGGTTATTAGTAAGCTCTAACCTATAGTATAAATGGGGCACCCCTTTTTCATATCATTTTGACTCCTGGGATCTTGATACTTTCTAGTCTACATAGATTTCTTTTTTTAAGTTGATTTCATTTTCAGGTATAGTCCTCATAGTGTTAAATCCATCTCAAAAACAATTTCACATACATGCCCACCCACACACCTACCCACACATTCCCCAGACTCTGCTTCCAGCTCTGGTGAACCTCCCATTGTGCCTCCTGCCTGATCATTAGTAACTTGCTTTGTTATGTTTTGGTGTTTTAATTTGAGGTAACATTGATTTTTTTTTTTAAATCCGTGGTTCTCAACAGTGTGGGTCATGTCCTCTTTGGCAAACCTCCATCTCCAAAAATATTTATATTGCAATTCATAACAGCAAAATTTTAGTTAGGAAGTAACAATGTAAGTAATTTTGTGGATGGGACATCACCATAACATGAGGAACTGTATTAAAGAGTTGCAGCATTAGGAAGGTTGAATACCACTGCCTTATGTTTTGTGACACCATTTTTACTATTATCTATTACAATTCTAATTATTTTACCTTCTGGCTATTCTTAGTTAAGATGTGTTACTTTTTTTTTTTTTTAAAGATAGTTCCATGTAGCTCAGGCCAGCAGCTCTGAACTCAAGATATAGATGAGGCTGGCTTTGGACTCTTGATCTTCCTGCTTCTACCTCCCAGTTGTGGGCTACTACAGCTAGTTAGTTACTATTTTTCCTATATAATTTTCTAAAGGAAATAGTTTAATTTTTTTGGTATTTGTTCTCTCTCCTGCTCCTTTACCACTCTAGCTAGTTCTCCCTCATTTGTGCCTCTTTTCTCTTACTGATCAAACACATTCATTGAACAACTTTGGGTGTTTGAAACAGTATCTTTTGTAGCTAGGGCTGGCTTTGAACTCCTGATTCACCTGCCTCTGTTTGCCAAATGCTGGTATTAAGCTATATGCCACCATACCTAATTACATTGGGTTAATTTTAAGAATGTCTTTACCTTTTCAGCTTGAAATAACTCAAGTTTGTTGAATTGTATTATTTCACTGTTATATTTGTTGATCTTTGCCATTTTCAGTGATTTGCCATTTCTTAGTACCTTATATGTAGAGGGGATACATTTCTGCAGCTCTTCTATATCATATTTAATGCACAGCTGGGTATAGCTCTCCAGACTAGCGCTATTTACATTATAAAGGCACTGGCCCATTTTCTTAATGTTGAGAAATGGCAGTTATTTTGATGAGTATTCGTCTGTTCTTTGCCCCAGATCTCTGGTTTTTTTTTTTTTTTTTTTTTTTTTTTTTTTTTATTGTGGTGCTGGGTACTCTAAATTTTCATGTATGCATAGTCAAATTTTTCTGTTTAAAAAAAAAAAACAACACTAGTTATATATAGATTTCTCCAACTCTCTTTCTGATAAGGCTAATTAAAACTTTTAAATTTTAGGTAACATGGTATGACACTTTAAATATTTACTTTTTTGTGTGTCTGTGTGTTTGGCTATTTTACCTGCATATATGTGTGTGTATCATGTGTGTACCTGGTGCCCACAGAATCCAAAGGAAGGTATCAGAGTCCTGGAACTGGAGTTATAAACAGTCATGAATTGCCATGTGGGTGCTGGGAATTGAACACTTTGGAAGAACAGCTGTTGGTCTTTACTGTTGAATCAGCTCCCCAGTCCATGATAAATTTATTTGAATGTGGGGCTTTCTGAGTTTTCTAAAAGTTTCTTAGTTGCTTTTCTTTCTTCCACTTTTTGGGAGATTTCCTTAGCTGTATTTGTGGTCATGCTGTTTTCCGTCCCTCCATCCCTCCCTCCCTGTCTCTTTCTTCCTACTCCTTCTTCCCTCTCTTTCCCCTTTTAGCTATTAACGCATAGGTTTAAGCCCAGGGCCCTGTGCATGCTAGCTAAGCACTCTATCAGTGGGCAACATCTCTTAATTTCAACCATATTTTCAAATAAATTTTTCTTTGCTGCCTTCATATTTCTAAAGTCTTAAGAACTCTTTTGACTGTCCCATTGTTCTGCTGCCTTTCCAATTAAAGACTTTTCCAAATTCCTGGCTGACTCCTTTTTTAGACTGGGTGGTCCAAAGGGTTATGAAGAATGTGCTTATTTATTATTATTATATTAAATTATATTATTTTAATATACTATGACTAGGCTGGGTTGGCATACTGAGAAGTTGTTGATATTGGTGTTAGATTTCCTTTTTCTTTCATAAGATATTGGTGTTCAATTTCCTTTTTTCATTTGTACATAAGATTCAGGGTTTCTGTCCACTTATTCCAGGATACTGGCCAGGCTGTCACCTTTCTGGAGTAAAGCAGGGAAGGCAAGCATATGTGGGCTCAACTCTCAGTACATATGTTTAACTTTAATTGCTATTTTCAGGAGGATAGCCACACCTTTTACTGTGCCTCCTTTATAGTTTACCTATCATTTATTTACTCTCTCAATCCTTAGAGTAACTTTGGGCAAGAGCTCTTCCTCGGTTGTACAACAGTAAGTGTTTCCTCGGTTGTACAACAGTAAGTGTTTAGCGATCTCTGCTTCATAGGTAGTCTTGTGACTGCCCCATTTTGACCTCCATATTCAGATTGCCTGGTGTCCTCATTTCAATTTGAGTCTTCTGGGCTTCCCACGATGCAAGTCAGGTCACTTTCCTGTACTGTCATTGGTGTCTTTGGGATTAAGCATTATTTTATGTTACCTTTTATCTTCAGTAGGCTTTCAGTTTTCCAAAAATTTCTCATACTCAGGAAGGAATAGATGGTATCTCTTATGCATCCCTTCGTCCTTTAAAGAGTCTTGTGTAGCCTAGGTTGGATTCAAACTTGGAGTGTCACTAAGGGTGGCTCTGAATTCCTGATCCTCTCCATCTCCCTTCAAAGTGCTGTGATTACAGGCAATTGTTATGACTTCTGTCTTACACTGTTATTCCTTTGTAACTATTTTTAGGAAGTTTTACCATGAGTTACCCCCTCCCAATTTGTTTAGTTACTTTTTGCCAGTTTTCTTTTAATTTGTTCAGACACATGTTTTTGAGACTGTTTCATTTAGCCCAGGTTGTCTTTGAACTTTATATAACCAGTGTGAACCTGAACTGATCTCCCTACATTTGGTCTCTAGTTGGTACAGGGACACGGATGGACGGACGGACACACACACACACACACACACACCCTACACCCTCACCCTCTCTCTAAGTCAGGACTTTGATACTGTGTTTTTTCCAGGAGAGGAACCTCATGGGTCTTTGTATTTGTTGATTTCAGAACACAGACAGGAAATTACAAAGAACTGGAAAATAATCTAACAGCTTGTTTTCATCACATGAGTCCTAAACTGATGTCATGGTTTAAGTTTATAAACATTTCCAGGTTGTTTCACTTGACAGATTTCATGGAGTGTGAGACGCAGCTCAGTGACAGTGCACTTGTCTAGCCCCACATTATCTCAGTTTTTCCTTATTTTGTGTATCTAAGCCCTTTCCCTTAGAATTGACATTTTTCACTTTATTATGGGCCTTTTGCTTGCCTGGCAAGCATTCTACCATAAGTCTAGCCTAGTAACTAATATTGTGTTTCCTAACTCATCACTTTTGTTTAGAAAGGATCATATACATATATATATGAGAACATGTATAATATATATACATTCATATTCTACCCCCACATTGGTTCAGACTGATCAGCTTCTTGAAGCAGTTGCCATGCCTCAGCCTCCCTAGGCTGAGGTTATAGATGAGTCACCATTAAGTCTACTTTGCTGTTTGTGTTTGAAAGAGAGCATCTTGGTTGAGTATCTCCTGCCTCATTTCTTAGAGTGATGGGCCACCATAAGCTAGTACAGGCAAATAGTCTTCCTAAAAATAACGTTAGATTTAGCCGGTTTTGGAGCCTGTGCAGGCAAAATTGGTGACCCTCACTGGACTATGAGACGATGTGGATTTTTTTTTTTTTTTTTTTGCCTTCGTTTTTTTTTTTTTTTTTTTGTTTGAGAAGACTAACCCTGCATAGCTCGGTTGCCTCAGACTCAGTTTTCTTGCTTATGCTTTCCAAATTCTAGGTTTACAAGCAATTTCTAGGTTTACAAGCATGCACCACACTTGCTCCCTTCATTTTTTTTTTTTCCAGAATTAATTCCAATAGCAGTTGCTAGCTTCTCAGTTCGAATACTGAGGCCACAATTGTGTGTTTACAGAGCACTTTGTGGCGCTTGGTTTGAACCTCATAAACCCTTCTTACCAGGGCCTCCTAGGTCACGAGCAGGTCGGTTTACGTAGTTAACGGTGCAGCCTTTGCAGGCTCTGACCGGCAAGGAACCCGGGTTCTTGGCCTGGGCCCAACCGATGCGCCGTTTGGATGGATTCTTTCTGTACCAATGTAAGGCGTCCAGCATAGTGCACGCCCGATGCCATTTCACTCTGGGACTCAGATCACTTCTCACCAAAGCAGTCGTCAATACCAAATCTCATTAGCCTGTGTCTTACCGCGGCCGCATCAGAACTCCAGCCAAGCACGCCCAGTACTTGAAGGAGGGGCCCTTGCTCGGTCAGTCTACCGAAATTGCTCCTCGGTAGAGCTCGGGATAGGACAACGCGCGCCGGCCCACTTTACGGCAAAGGTGTGCGCTTTTGCGACAGCATGACGCAAGCAGGTTTTGGCGGGAAAAGCTGTGCATTTGGATTCCTGTGGCAGCTGGCAAAGGACTGCTTGGTGAGAAGGGCGTCCTGAACGGTGGGAAAGAACTCCAGCAAAGGACCCAGAGGGGTTGATTAGTGCGGGCTGGCATGGTGAGGGAGTGGCCCAGATGAGCGGAGAGGTGGGAGGGCCGCCCGGAGTGCGGGCTGGAACCGGTGGTCTGCGGCTCTCCAGCGTACAGGGACCAGAGCTTTTTGTAAGCCTCCGGGGTTCGCATGCTTTTCCGGCTTTAGGGGGTTCCTGTCTTCCGCTTCTCCCCGCGGCTTGGCCCCGCCCCGTGCCCTCCCGGTGCTGGGGACACGTGCGGTTGGGGTGGGAATTGGAAGTGAGCGGGTGGGAGGAGGGGCTGCTCTGGAAGTAATTACCTTAGTTACACCCAGCTGTCCCCCACCCCCGCACCCTGCCCTGCCCTGTCCTGCCCCCAACTCCCTTTCCGGGTTATTCATCTGAAAGCTTTTGTTTTGTTTTGTTTAACAGTTACTTCCAGCTAAGCAAGTGTTCAGTTTTGCATAAAGGCGGAGGACTATCGTAGAAACAGGATTTGTGATATACAGGGCAAAATATTTAAATTTAGCTTTATGATTTGGGTAAATATGGATGAGATGTAAAGGGAAAACAAAGTCGTGCGGAATCATGGCAGGAGACATGGCTCAACGGCATTACAGGTGATGAGAATTTACACTCATCGCCCGTATTTTCTGGGATCCTGCATTTTACAGTTGCTGTGCTTGGAGTCATGGCAGTGCCTTTTGTGGAAGACTGGGATTTGGTGCAAACTTTGGGAGAAGGCGCCTATGGAGAGTAAGTTTGAGCCCTCATTTAAATTTTTTAGTGTGTGCGCGCGGGTGTGCGCGCGCGTGCGCGCGCCTGTCTTTTGTTGAAGACTGGGATCTGGTGCAAACTTTGGGAGAAGATTCCTATGCAGAGTAAGTTTGAGCCCTCATTTTAGTGTGTGTGTGTGTTCGTTCTGCCATGGATGTACCTGTGGAGGTCAGAAGACACTTGCTGGTTCTGTTGAGGGTTCAGAGGACTGAACTCCGATCATCAGGCCTGACAGCAAGTGGCTTAACCTGCCTAGCCATCTCCACAATCCCTATTAAAATATTACCTCTTTGTTTGTTTTAGTTTTCTATCTCTTGTCTGAATACACACTTAAAAAAAATCCTTTATTCCAAGTGGCAAAGAGCATGGATATTTGCATTTGTAAATCAAGGCTCTGAGTGAAGTTACTTCTCCACACTTGTCCCTCCTCTTTTGTCATAGTGGACATTGAACATCACACATCACCACACATGCTGGGCCTATGCTCTGCGACGAGCTACATTTTTAGGCCTATCAAACGAACAACAAATTTCTTTTTGCGTTTGATTTTGTTCAGATCAAAATCTTGTTAAATTGCCCAGCTTTGGCCTTATACTTGTGGCACACTGTAGCCTCCCAGGTAGGTATTACAATCCCATGTTAGTCGATCCAGTTTTTTTTTTTTAAATTTTTCTTTTATAAGAAAATCATTTCTCTAACAAACCACGTGTCTTAAAATTTTAAATGAGATAATGAAAAGACCCTGGCGGCATCCAGCCTGACTGCAGACCCTCACACTCAGCGGATCCTAGTTGTGTTTTGTGTTCCTGAGCGAGCTTTATGTGTCTTTGTTTCTTTATCTGATGATAGAATTAGTGGTTCTTACCTCAGAGGTGCTCAGGCGTATATGCATGAGATTCATAAAGGGAAAGGAATACTGCCGTGGGGCCAGATCATGTGTGCATGTGATGTAATCCAGATCATGTGTACATGTGATGTAATCTAGCCTTGTTACTGTTTTTCAAAGCCTCATCAGCACACACACCAGGTTTCCATGTTTCCAAGACTTGGAGCCTTCACTGAAGCACTTCACCTCTGGTCTCATTGCTCGGGAGACCATGGCAGAGGCCATTTCATTTTCCTTGATGAAGAAAGGAATGTGTTACATTTAATTTCTTGAAGTTTTTTTTCGTCCTAAGATTTATGTGTTTTCTTAATATGTGTGATTGTTTGCCTGCATGTTAGTGTACTACATGTGTTCAGGGTGACAGAGGGCCAGAAGGTGTGGGATTCCCCCAGAACTGGGAATTACAGATGGTTATATGAGCTACCACGTGGGTGCTGGAAACTGTACTGAGGTCTGAAGCAAGTGCACTGAAATGCTGAGCCATCTTTCTAGGTGACCCCTCAATGCACCCCACTCCCCCCTCCCTAGTTTTGTTTGTAGAGAGTCTCATTGGCCTCAAACTCACTCCAAGTGCTCTGCTTGCCTCTGTTTCTCTTAGGTTTTTGGTTGTGAGCCTAGCCATTAACGGCTGAGCCATCTCTCCAGCCCTCTCATGTGCTGGGATCCAAGACTTGTACACATCATCACTCCCTGCTTTGAAAGTTTCTTTGTAGTCCAGGCTGGGCTGGCTTGAACTTAGACCCCTTTGTCTCTCTCTAGAAGGTTGGAATTACAGGTGTGCGTCACTAATCTTTTGAAGATGTAGGAGAAATGGAATTCTGAGGTGAAAATGTTGTAACTCTCTCTCTCTCTCTCTTTAAGAGTTCAACTTGCTGTGAATAGAATAACTGAAGAAGCTGTTGCAGTGAAAATTGTAGACATGAAGCGGGCCATAGACTGCCCAGAAAATATTAAGAAAGAGATCTGCATCAATAAGATGTTAAATCATGAGAATGTAGTGAAATTCTATGGCCACAGGAGGGAAGGCAACATCCAGTACCTGTTTCTGGAGTACTGTAGTGGAGGAGAACTCTTTGATAGAATAGGTATGGAGAAGATTTAAGATAATTATTTTACTGATCAAGTCTATATGTTGTGTGTTTCTGGAGATTAAACCCACCATCTCTCCACAGGCCCATCAACTGGTCTGTACTAAAGCAGGCTGTCATCTGGTTTTTTGGTTTTTAGAGAAAAGGTTGCTCCATGTAACCCTGGCTGTCCTGGAACTCACTCTGTAGACCAGGCTGACCATGAGCTCAGAGATTTATCTGCCTTTGCTTCCTGAGGGCTGGGATTAAAGGTGTCCATCACCACTACCCACCTGCATTTTTAAATGTTCAATCAATTTTATTTTAGAATTGTTTATGTAAAGGTTATGTAAATTTGGAGTAAAATTCAGACATTCTTGACTTTGTAATGTAAAAGTTTTATGATGTAAGTCCGCTATATAGTGAAATTGTACATGACTTCCCTGTTGGTAGTCAGACTGGAACAATGGGAATTACTTAAAATTATTTATTTATTTTATGGCTGTTTTATATTCTGTGTACCGTGTGCATGCCTGGTACCTGTGGAGGCATGTCTGATGCTATAAGAGGCCCGAAGCGGGCACTGGATTCCCTGGGAACTGACAGATGGTTGTGAGTCGTGTGGGTGCTGAGAGTCAAATCCTGGTCTTCTGGAAGAGTAGCCAGTGCTCTTAACTGCTGAGCTATCTTTCCAGTCCCGGACTTGTGTTTAGAAGAAGTAGGGAGACATTTAAAGGAAATGAAGTCCGTTGGGGTTAGTATAAGATTAAAGTACTTTGATACCTTTAAATTATTTCCCTATGATGTTAGCTTATTTTCACTAGTCTCTAGGAAGATGTGAGTTACTTAGTGATGTATTTGTTGATGGACTTGGGTCTTTTGATAGTATAAGTTTCTGTTTGCTTAAGTACAAACATAGTGAGATATGAATTCAGAGCCTATATGGTTGATGCCTGATTATGATCTTTCAGTAGACTATCAATAATTATTTCTTACAGAGCCAGACATAGGGATGCCTGAACAAGATGCTCAGAGGTTCTTCCATCAGCTCATGGCGGGGGTGGTAGGTACTACAGCCTCTTTTGCCTTCCTTAAAATGAGCATCATTATTATGTGAGTCGCTAAATTCTACTGCTTTGACTTCCCACTTAGGTTTATCTTCATGGCATTGGAATAACTCACAGGGATATTAAACCAGAAAACCTCCTCTTGGATGAAAGGGGTAAGAGTAACCTTTTGTTAATGCTATCTGTCTATTTAATGCATGGGTGCTCCGTTTGTATCTGCACCTGCCTGCCAGAGGAGGGCATCAGATCTCAGTTTAGATGGCTTTGAGCCACCATGTGGTTGCTGGGAACTGAACTCAGTACCTCTGGAAGAGCTCTTAACTGCTGAGTCATTTCTCCAGCCCTTGTTAATGTTATTAGGATAGTCATATAGATGCAACCCAGGCTTTCACATTACTGAAATACAGGGACCAAAAAAGAAACAAAAACCCAAACAACAAAACAAAACAAAAAAACAACCAATCAAACAAAAACAAACCACCTCCCCACCCCCCAAAAAAAAAAAAAATAAAAAAAGCTGAGAATTTATGGAAGTTTCAGAGACTGTTTTTGGATTTCACAAGACTTTAATGATATAGTTGTGGATTAGGCAGAGAAATACCTGGTCTTTTGAAAACAGTTTTTGTGTGTTTTGTTAGGGAACTATCTGTTAAATTCATCCATCTATTTGTTGATTGGATGCTTTGTGTTTTGGTTTAAATTTTGGAGATCTGCGGTTGTTGTAGGTATCAAGCTCATGTCACATATTTAATTGGAGGACATTTTCTGTCATCCTGTTGGCTGTAGCCTTCTCTGCCCTTGCTGTGCTTATTCTCATCTTGGGGTTGCTTGTTTTTCTCCATCAGTTTATTCAGAATTTAAGTCATCTTAAGGGCTTTGATCTTTTCGAATACAGTTTTGTGCAAAGTATGAGAGATGATTTTTCTACAGCAAAAAACCACTCTGAACGCGCCCGATCTTGTCTGATCTCGGAAGCTAAGCAGAGTCGGGCCTGGTTAGTAGTACTTGGATGGGAGATGAAAGATGGCTTAATGCCATCCTTTCGTTTATCTGACTTTTCTAACACTGTGCTCAGGATGGAGACCTTTTCCTATGTATGTTTTTAACACTTGTTTAAAAATTGGGTGGCTGGGGTTAGGAGCTGGAGAAATGGATCAGAGCACAGGCTGCTGTTCCTGGGCTTCTCTTACCAGCATCCAACGTGGCAGCTCACAACTGTCTGTAACTCCAGTTCCAGAAGGTAGGATCCCCTCTTTTAGCCTCCATGGTATACAGACATGTGCAGGTAAAACACCCATGCACATAAAAATAAAAATGTCATACACCTCTAATCCCAGTATTTGGGAGGAAGAGAGAGAAGTGGACCTTAGTGAGTTTTAGGTCAGCCTGGTCAACAGAGTGAGTTCCAGGGCAATATAGAGAGAGCCTGTCTCAACGAGACAAGACAAAACAAAACAAAAACAAAACATGAAGGAAAAAAAAGGTGGTCGTAGCTGTGTGAGCGTATTTCTTGCTCCTTAATTATCTTCCATTGTCTACATGTCTTTTTCTTCTTCCTCACTGGCTTATGTGTATTATCGTTATTTTTAAGTAGATAGTTAATGGTATGATTCTGACATTTTCAGAAATCCTTCCTGCTACTGAAAGTTCTTCTGCCTGCACTTATTCTGTCCCTCAATTGGAGCCTTACCTCTGTTTCCCCCTTTTCCTTGTCAGATCACTTATATCTGTGTATTCTCCTCTATTCTGTAACTATTTCTGTAGTTACTCTAGGATATGTCCTCACATCTGTAGAGAACATGTTGTAGAAATTATTTAATCCTAATCTGGGGTTTCTACCCCTCCTTTGACCATTTAGTTCCTGGACAAAACACACACAACCTTTATATTTATAATAAGCCTTAATCAGCACAAGAGCTGGGCGCATGCCTACCCTCTGCTATTATGTTGCTTTCCCATCCAGTAATCCCATTATATAATTTGCCATGTTTTGTCTGGGCTGCTTTTAATTCCAATTAGCCAACCTACATGGCCATTATTTCATGACTTATGTAACCCATAGTGGCTTCCTCCTGTCCCACCTTCTTCCCCCTCCCCCTACTCCACTCCCTTTGTGGTCTCTGGGAACACGAAGCCCTGCCCATCTCAATTCTGTCCAGCTATAGGCTGTAGACAAGACAAAATTACTACTGTAGAAATAACTTGGGGGCAAGGTCACATAGTATCACTTGGGTCTACATGCCCACTCTATCATCTTTGGGGCAACCAGGTCTTGGGGGCCGTGCATAGCAGAAGACCTAATCTCAACAGAACACGCCGTGTTTGTTTTTATGTCTCTGGGCTATTTCACTCAGTATGATTTTTCTAGTTTCATCTATTTCATGATTTCATATTTCTTTATAGATGACTAGTATTCCATAGTCATAGATAACTTTTCATTATCAGTTATTGAGCTGTAGGACATTAAGGTTGTTTCTTTTTCCTAGCTGTTGTGAACAGAGCAGTAATGACCATGGCTGAGCAGATACCTGTGGAGTAGAAGGTCAGATCCTTTGGGCATGTGCCGACTGGTAATATAGCTCGGTCATACATACAGTAGATTTGTTTGTGCTTTTTTGAACATTTTCTGTCCTAATTTTCAGAGTGGCTTGATCAGTGTCTAATCTCCCCAGCAGCGAAGCCCCACCCCTGCATTCCCTCCGGTACTCGTTATTTGTTCTTCACCATTGACTACTGTCAGAGGACATGTTCTAACACCAGCCGAGGAGGGGGTTAGGATAGATGCTAGTGCAAGTGAGGACAGACAGACAGAAAACAAAGCTTCCCTCTTCCATGTTGTATGTGAGCTGCCACCAAAAGGTGTGGCCCAGATCCGGGGTGGGTCACCCACCTCAGATGATGCAATCAAGGAAAATCCCTCCCAGGTGCGCCCTGCTTTCTTGGGTTTTAGTTACTTCAAATGTTTGCAACCAAGATTAGCCTTCCTGCTTGGACAGGTTTATTCCTAGATGTTTTATTTTTCCTTGGGGCTATTGTGAATAGGAGTGTGTTCATGCTCCCTTTCTCTGTATATTTTTTTGTATAGAAAGGTTATTGATTGGGCTGGAGAGATGGCTCAGTGGCTAGGAGTACTGTCTGCCTTTTGAGAGGTCCTGAATTCAGTTCCCAGCAACCACATGCTGGTTCACGACCACCTATGCTGGGATCTGTTGTCTTCTGCTGGCATGCAGATAGGTCACTCATACATAAGATAAATTAATAAATATTTAAAAAAAAGAAAAGTTACTGGTTTGTTCAAGTTGATTCTGTATCATACGTACCACACTGCTGAATTTATTTATAATTTTTAGAGGTTTTCTGGTCATTTGCAAATAGGGGTAGTAAGACTTCTTATATCCCTTTAATTTCCTTCTTTTGCCTATTGTTCCAACGACTGTTTCAAGCACAGTGAGTGGTAAAAAGGAATGGGTGGGGATAGTAGACATCCCTATTCCTGACTTCAGTGGGATTGCTTCCAAGTTTTTCTTCATTTTGAATGATGTTGGCTATAGGCTTATCCTATACAGCTTTTATTGTGTTGAGGTATGTTCACTCATACGTCATAAGGAAACCACTGATTGGTATGCTAAGAAAAAATACATAACATTAACATGCAAAATGTTTATATATATTTGTCATATAGTAAACACCTGTCTTCACACCTGATTAAATAAATCAACATCCACATCTAAAAGTGCTCATAGTTAGCCACGTTGTGGTGGTGCACAAGTTTAGGTCCAGCGCTTGGGAGATAGAGGCAGGTGGATCTCTGTGAGCTCGAGGCCAGCCTGGTCTTCAGAGCTCGCTCCAGGACAGCCAGGGCTATACAAAGAAACCCTGACTCAAAACTAGCTAGCTAACTAACTAACTAACTAACTAACTAACTAACTAACTGGGTCAATAAATCTGTATTTAAAGAATAAATAAAAAAAATACGGGTTGGGGATTTAGCTCAGTGGTTAGAGCGCTTGCCTAGGAAGCGCAAAGCCCTGTTGGGTCCCCAGCTCCGGAAAAAAAAAAAAAAAAAAAAAAAAGAACCAAAAAAATACCTTGGTGGTGCTTAATCCAAGCATTTGGGAGGCAGAGACAGGTAGACCTCGGAGTTCAAGGCAAGTTTGGTCTACAGAGCAAGTTCCAGGTCAGCTAGGGCTACACAGAAAGACTTTCTCTTAAAATTAAATAAATAAAAAAAAAATTCTCATAGAATTATTAGTTAGTAGAAATTTCAGAGCAACTCAAATATCTACCAACTATAAGACAGAAAAATTATGAAATGCATAAGTTCCAATTATAAGCAATGGCAGATGAATTTCACAGATAAAATGATGTAGACAAAATGTAACAAAACACAAACACAACAAAAGCCCAAACTTAACATATTGCCTGTTTTTATGAAGTCCAAAACCCAAATTATGGTTTAGGAATAGAAACAGGTAACAAGCAAAACTTGTCGGTGGTGCTGAAAAGGCAAGGGGGTGTGTGTCTGAGTGTTTGTTTGCCTGCATATGTTTGTGCACACAGTGCTGGTGGAGACCAGAAGAGGGTATTGGGCCCTCTCAGAGATGGAGTTATAGATAGTTGTTAGCCACCATGTGAGTGCTGGGATTTGAACTTGGGTTCTTTAGAAGAGCAGTCAGCACTCTTAACCACTGAACTGTCTTTCCTGCCCGGTTCTGTTCTTCTTTTTAAATTATTTATTTTGATTCTTTGAGACAGAGTTTCTCTGTATCCCTGGCTGGCCTCGAACTCAGAGGTGAGGTCTGGTGTGGTCTGGTCTGTCTTGTCTTGTCCTGTCTGTCTGTCTGTCTGTCTGTCTATCTATCTATCTATCTATCTATCTATCTATCTATCTATCTATCTATCTATCTATCATCCATCCATTCATCCATTTATCTGGTTAGGTTTTTTTTGAGACAGTTTCTCTGTGTAGCACTCACTGGCTCTCCTGGAACTCGCACTGTAAACCAGGCTGGCCTTGAACTCAGTCATCCTCCTACCTCTGCCTCCCTTTAATTTCTGCTGGGATTAAAGGCATGCACTGCCACTGCCAGCACCTGACTTAAATATGGTTTTATTAATTTAAGAATTTCATACAAGTGTTTCTTAAGATGAGTGTCTGGTAAGTGCATTTTGATTATACTGTTGTTCTTGTATATTTATTTTGTTTCTATTCAATGTTTAATAGGCTAAAGAAACAAAAACTCCACTATCTAAAATTTTTCCTTCTGTTCTTCATAAATATATTCCTAAATCAGACCCCTAAATTTTGAATTCATTATGTGTAGTTTTCTCACTTAACAATATTATGTTGCAGATGTGATGAAAAACTAAACCCAAAAGATACTAAACTGCTAAACCGTTAGTATTTAAAGTGACTGTTATCTAGAAGTTGTAATCCCAGTAGTTGGTCTAGATTTCTATCATTTATAATTCCTAAAAAGATATAATTGCAACATATTTCTCAAAATTAAATGTAGGTAAGCAATATGGGGGTTTATATGTTGTGTGGTGTGAACACAATTGACTTTTAAAGGTTCTTTTACTTGGTGGCATTTGTTTCTAACTTAAAATGCAGTACTCACTCAGTATGAACACTTTTATGTATGATAGTTGTTATGCTACTAGCCTTTTTCTTACATATCTGATTCCATATGAGTATGTGTGCTTCGTTTTTGTTAACTACTTCTATATTCATTGTACATAGGTATTATAAGATCTTGTCATGTATCGATGGATGTTTATGACCGATACTACTAGAAATATCCCTACGTTTGTGAATTTGTGGAGTTTCTGCTGTGGGTGGGAATGATCTTAGTGAGAATTGTTAGTTCAAAGAGTGAATATTTCAAATTTTGACACTTTGGCCAGACTGCTTTTACAAAGGTTGTACTTGATAATCCCTCATAATAGGGTCCTTAATTTCTTAGATCCCTTTGCTATAACATTTAATGACGTCTGTATTTTCATAGCTAGTATACCACAGTTTATCAGTCTCACTGTTATTTCCTACCTGCATTGGCTGACACAGTGCCTGTTACTTGCATGCAAGGGAACCAGCGCTTAGTCCCCTGCATTGCCGATGACTCCGTACCCTCCACAGCTCTCAGGGAAGGGTTTTGTTCTGCTGTCTTCCTGGGTTGGTTTTCCAGGAGGGCATTCACAGCATCCTTATTTAACCTGGTACAAACTGGTTAGTTAAGAAGATGAGGTCTTTGCTAAGTTCAGTATAAATGACAGTGCCTTTTACCTTTTCTTTTACATATGCATAGATTTATTTATTTTTATTAATTATTTATTTACATCGCAAACGTTGCCCCCTTCCTGTACCTCCTCAAAGGGTTCTTCTTCCTTCCCCGCCTTCCCTTTGCCTCTGAGAGGGGCACCCCTCCCCCCTAATTATCCACCCACCGTGGGCATAAAGTCTATAAAGGATTAGGTGCATCCTCTCCCACTGAAGCCGGACAAGGCAGCCCTCTGCTACCTATGTGCTGGGGGTCCTTGGACCAGAAATCCATAGATTTCTTTTGCTTATTTTCAGGAAGAAAAGTTCTATAAGCCCTAAGCAAACCAGCGTTATTTCCAATAATTTATATATATATGTATATATATTTGCAGATCTTTTAATCCAGTGTTGTCATTTTTTCTTTTGGATTAGATAATCTCAAAATCTCTGACTTTGGCTTGGCAACAGTGTTTCGGCATAATAATCGTGAGCGCTTACTGAACAAGATGTGTGGGACTTTACCTTATGTCGCTCCAGAGCTTCTAAAGAGGAAAGAATTTCACGCAGAACCAGTTGATGTTTGGTCCTGTGGAATAGTGCTTACTGCAATGTTGGCTGGAGGTAAGGCTGTATAATCATGAGAAAACTTCTTTTCTCTGAGAAGTCAGATTTCTTATACCAAAATAATAAAAATGAAATAACCCAAGGGAATCTTAGTTCTGTGATAGAAAGGTTGTAAACCTTTAGTTGTGGGTGCATCTTTCCAGCTCTCTAATAGTTTTATGTTAGTGTTTAACTCATCGCCTTGGGCTACAGTTACTAAGTACCATTCAGTGAGTGCATTACATACAGATTTATTTCATACAAATCATGAAGGCTTGCAGTCTGCAGTGGAGTTGCCAGCATGGTCATTTTCTGAGGGCCCTCTCTCTTCCTGCCTTGTAGTTGACCACCTTACTGAGAGGAGAGGCAGACTCTTTAGTGTCTTCAGTAGGACCCAAATCCTACTTTTGAGGGCTTTCATACTCATGACCCAGTCACCCCACAAAGGCCCCACCTCCACACTGGGAGTGTGAGAGTGAGTGATCTGGTTGGACTGCTTGCCCTTCATTGATCGCTGGGGCTAACTTGGCTGATCTGCCTGGTGACGCTGGCGTGAGTTCAGTTGAAGAGGACAGCTCTCTCTGCTAGAGTCTCCAAACGAGCTCTCACATTCTTCCCCCTGGGGGTTGGGATTTCAGTGTAAACTTGAGAAGGAAGCAAACATTCAACCTATTGTAATTTATATCTTATTCTTAACTCCCTTGACACTCTTAACCCAGAGGTTTATTTTCATGAAGTATAACCATTAAATTAAAAATCTCAACACCTCCTTTGGGGTTGCTGGAGATTAAACCCAGGGCCCAACACCTGCAAGGCAAAAATCCTGTTACTAAGTTGTATCTCCAACCTTAATATGATAGCTTTGAAAAGAGTAAGTTTTTGTGAAACAGCGTGAAAACCATATTGAATTACTGTGGATGAAAATTGTATTCTTTTATACATTGTTCATTTTTCTTTTGTGTGATTATTTTTCCTTGAAATATTTGTTACATAATTTTATGAACACTCAAAGACTGTAACTTGTTTTATTTTTAGAATTGCCTTGGGACCAGCCCAGTGATAGCTGTCAAGAATATTCTGATTGGAAAGAAAAGAAAACCTATCTCAATCCTTGGAAAAAAATTGATTCTGCTCCTCTGGGTAAGTAGGTTGTTTGAAAGTATTAATTCTGGGGCTGGAGAGATGACTCAGCGGTTAAGAGCACTGACTGCTCTTCCAGAGGTCTTGAATTCAAATCCCAGCAATCACATGGTAGCTCACAACCATCTGTAATGAGATCTGATGCCCTCTTCTGGTGTGTCTGAAGAAAGCAACAGTGTACTCAAATAAATAAAAAAATCTTAAAAAAAAAAGAAAGTATTAATTCTGTGGGTAATAAAATTCTGTGGTGTCATGTTAGCTGATTTTTCTTAACTTTCTTTTTTTTAATCTCCCTTTCTTCTTGTTGTTGTTGTAATCCTCCTCCTCCTCTTCTGTCTTCCTTCTTCCTTTTTTCTTCTCCTTAGTCCTTTTAGCCAACTCAGAAAATGTAAGTGAAGAGGGAGGGAAGAAACAACTCTATAGTTGTGGTTTTTGGAAATAGCCTTTTAAAAATATTTAAAAAAATATATATAGCAAATGTATACTATATATTAGTTATCAGTATATGCTTTTGCAAAAGGTAAATCATATTTCATAACTCATTTTAGTTTTTTTTTTTTTTTTCTTTTTTTTGGAGCTTGGGTCCGAACCCAGGGCCTTGCGCTTGCTAGGCAAGCGCTCTACCACTGAGTAAATCCCCAACCCCCTCATTTTAGTTTTGATGCTCAGTATTTCCTACATCTTTAATTATGAGCCTGGATCATACTTTTAAAGATTGATGGCACTCAGTATGTGGCTATGTTTTACCCTTCTGGTTTAGAGATGTAGGTTTTCCCTTAACTTCACTTCTAGAGAAGAACATGGATAAGCATTCATGTTACTTGATGCTGGGGTTTTCTTTATTTGCTTAAAGTTTTTTTCTTCTCCCATTAGCAAGATTGCAGGGTTTGTCTGTATTTTTTGTGAAAATGTTATAGCTTATTTTATAAATTTACTTTCTAAGTTTGTACCATTTTTGTCATTTATTCGTGTTACTTTCTTGTTGTATTTTGAAACACTGGGTTTCACTGTATCCTTGGCTGGCCTGGAACTCACTATGTAGATCAGGCTGGCCTGGAACTTACTATATGATAATAGACCAGGCTGACTTTCATATTCAGAGAGATTGGTCTGCCTCCGCCTCTGCCTACTGAATACTGGGATTAAGTGTGCACACACAATGCCTGGCAAAAATGAATTTTTTTAACCAGTAAGGCTGTAACTGATGCTGTGTCTTAAATTTTATTTTAAATTTAATATTAATACCGAGTGTGTAACTTACTAGCTTTTTAGTTTTACTCTGAAATGAAGTGAAATTTATAGTTTTTCTTAATCCTTTGGGGGTTTTTCAAAAAACGCATTAATGTGTGTAACATTTGTTACAGTATTAGTTTATTATTCATTTTAGTTTTGCCGGATGTTTTAATGTGCAGATGTTTTAAATTTTTCATACCTAAATTCTTGTCACTTGTGGTTTTGACTTATATTGTCATGCTGAGAAAGGTGTTTTCTATTCTGATTTTTTTTTCTTTGTAAAATTCTTTGTGTTCTCATTTGCTGTTTGTGTGGTTTAATTTTTGTGTTTGATTGCTGTTGGCTTTGATTTTGAAATGGTCTTGTTTAGCCCAAGCTGAACCCTGCGCTCAGCTGTGTAGTAGAGGATGATCTTTACCTTCAGTCTCCACCTTCAGATGCTGGTGTTCAGATGGCTTGTTTGTTCTGGGAGACAAGGTCTGTGTTAGCCCATGCTGTCCTGAATCTCAGGCTGGACCTGACTGGCAATCCTCTCAGCCTCCTGAATGATGGGACTGCAAGCTGGTCACTTTTCATTCCTGGTTTAAAATAATTGATTTATATGTGTATTTTTTTAAATGTAGGAGTGCTCTTCTGCATGTACACCTACGTGCCAGGAGAGGGCATCAGATCCCTTTATAGATGGTTGTGAGTTACCTACCTTATGGTTGCTGGATAACTGTTGAGCCATCTCACCAGTCCCCTGGCTTACATTTTTGATGTTGGGATGTTGGAAATTGTATGAATTCTTTTTTTAAACTAATGTATATATTTCCTAAGCTGGCCTCAGGCATCCTGCCTGTGTTTCTCAACTATTGAGGCTGTAGGTGTATATCATGTTTCTGGCTTTTGTGTCTTTGAAGGTTTGTCTAATCTGTGTACCTCTTTTACAAATACTGTCTTGTTTTCTTTTCAGCTTTGCTTCATAAAATTCTAGTTGAGAATCCATCAGCAAGGATCACCATCCCAGACATTAAAAAAGATAGATGGTACAACAAACCACTTAACAGAGGTAAAAAAGAGGTTTCTTTTGTGAAACATAGATACTTATAAAATACCACAAACTCTCCAGGAGAGGGGGAGGGGCAGAGTGTGTGTGTGTGTGTGTGTGTGTGTGTGTGTGTATGTGTGTATGTGTACACACTACACATGTGTGCCTGGGGGTCCTTGAAGGCAGAAGAGGGCACTGGATCCCCTGGAACAGGAGGTACAGATGTTGTGAGTTGTGATGTGACTGCTGGGAACCGAGCCTGGGTCCTTTGCAAGAACAAAAAGTGCTCTTAACCCCTGAGACATCTCTGCAGTCCCTGTCTTAGGACTATCTGTTGATGTAGCATATTTCAATCAAGCATGATTTGTCCCAAACTGAATTAACAATTTTTTTTCTCTTTCGCACTTCTTCCATAGACTTTTGTTTTAGCTGATGAGAACTTATTCCTTGTGTCTAGCAATGCCTTCCTTCCCTGTCTGAGTCTTATTTACGTGTGTTACTCTCTCACCTTCCTTGGGCACTGGCAACCAGAAAACTTTCAAACTGTATGCACCTTTCCCAGTTTGTTTGTTTGCATTATTTCACTTCATTGTAAGTAAGGTAGTAAGTAGTTAGAGAATCAGCATTACCTTACTGAACTGAACTTTGTTTTTACTCCGTAGAGTGTTAAGGTTTGGGAGGTTGGTGCTGGAGGCGTGGTTCAGCAGTTAGAGGACCTGGGTCTGATTCCCAGCATCCACAAGGGGGCCCACAAACATTTCTAACTCAAGTACCCTTTGGCTTCTGAGGGCACTGTGTGTGTGTGTGTGTGTGTGTGTGTGTGTGTGTGTGGTGGTAGTGACATACTGTGCTATTTTATGTCTGTTGGCATTATTCTAAAAGTAGGATAGCATATTATGCTAAGAATGATGGAATGGTGGGCGGTATTGCTAATCTCAGAAGAGAATAGAAGTTTTGAGATAATTCTTTCTTAGGAAGTGTGAGGAGACAAGTAGCATGGACTGTAGTAGTCTAGCTGAGGGTCTTATTTTTATTGATCGTCGTTCTTTACTGAGTTATTTAAAAATTTTAAAAGTTCTAGTTATGAGCTACTCTTTTGTTGAATATCATGTTTACTCATAAAAGATGGCATTAAACTTGTGGCCTTAGTGAAGCACTAGGGTAACATTTCTTTGTTTAAACATAAAGTTGTTTAAGAAAAAATTGTTTATTTTATATTGCTTTGTATTCAGTAAATGGATTTAGATGTGGCTTTATTTATTCAAAATGCCAGTTGGATTAAATACTCGAATAGAGGATTTGTATTTGTTCCTTTTTTCAGGAGCGAAGAGGCCACGTGCTACTTCAGGTGGTGTGTCAGAGTCTTCTAGTGGATTCTCTAAGCACATTCATTCTAATTTGGACTTTTCTCCAATAAATAGTGGTTCCAGGTAAGACATAAAAATTATTATGTTTTCTTTTTTTCCGTTTTTTTTTTTTTTTCTTTTGAGATAGTGTTTTACTAAGTAACCTTGGCTGAACTGGAACTGGATAGCCCACCCTAGTCTTAAATTTGTATGGAACCTCCTGTGTCTGCCTCCTGAGTGTTGTGATTACAAATTTGCACTACCATGGATTAGCAGATTAAGTTTGTTTCTTAAATGTAATTATCCCCCATAAAAAAGAAGTATATATTTTACTTAATAATGCCTGTAATTTTACCAAAATGAGAATGATTGTGCGATATAAAAAAATCCTGGTGGGTTATTTAAAGACATTTTTAGTCTGACTCTGTACCATACACACTTACAGTCCCAGGTAACTGTTAATTGGAAGGCTGAGGCAGGAGGATAGACAGTGCCAGGCCAGGCCAATCTAGGCAACAAGACTCAGTCTTGTCTCAAACAAACAAACAAACAAACAAACAAACAACACAAAATGAATAATTAAAAAGAATGAAGCCACCTTAAAAACAGAGAATTGAAGTCATACTTTTCTTTTCTCTTAATCTCTCAGTGAAGAAAACGTGAAGTTTTCTAGTTCCCAGCCAGAGCCTCGGACAGGGCTTTCCTTGTGGGACACCGGCCCCTCGAATGTGGACAAACTGGTGCAAGGCATCAGTTTTTCCCAGCCTACGTGTCCTGATCATATGCTTGTAAACAGTCAGCTACTTGGTACCCCTGGATCTTCACAGGTGAGGAACTTGAACTTTCAGATAAATAACTGTTGCTTTTTATTTTTGTGGTCTTAAATCTTAGGTATATGGCATGAATACTTTTAGTTGATACATATTATTTGGAAAAGTAAGAAATAATTAGAGGAGGCCATTATGGGAAAGAAGCTTAAGATCAGACTAATTGCTGTAAACTGGTCTCACTGGATTTATTCAGCTTTCTTCTTTGATATGCAGAACCCATGGCAGCGCTTGGTCAAAAGGATGACACGATTCTTCACTAAATTGGATGCAGACAAATCTTACCAATGCCTGAAAGAGACCTTTGAGAAGTTGGGCTATCAGTGGAAGAAGAGTTGTATGAATCAGGTATGTTTTGTTAGTTTTCATTATTTCTTTTCCCATAGAAAATTAAATATTTGAGTAAAAGTTATCAGTGATCAGTGAATGTTCTAAAAATAAAAGTAATTAATTTGAAAAAGAAACAATTGCAAGTTTTAAGATTTTTTTGTGTTTGTTTGTTTTGTGTTTTCAAAAACCTCTGAAGTTAGTAATTTTATATTAAGCTGCACTTGGAGATGTCCTCACCTCCATGTTTGGGGTTTTGGTGCAGGCTCTTGGCTGCCATCAGTCATCTCACCCAAGCTCCTTACCGTCACTATCACATTGATACCCTCACTATCACTGTCACATTGTTGTTCCAGCTTTTCAGCCTTAAATAGCGTCTCTTTTCTTTCTTGTATTGTTTTTCATTAGTTTTTGTATTTGTGTGAAACACACACACAGCCCTGGCTGTTCTGGAACTCATTCTGTAGAGCAGGCTAACTTGGAACTCACGGAGAAGGCGTGTGCCACCACCCCCGGCTCTTCTTGTACTGTAATAACCTTGTTTTCTCTCTCATATATTTGACTGATTGATTGGCTACAGTATTGGGGATTGAACTCAGGCATTGTGTATGCTGGGCAAGTGCTTTACCACTAAGCTACACCTCCAGTCTTCATTCTATTCCTATTATTTTTATTTGTTTTTTCTTTCAATTCTGCTTTGCTAGAATGCCTTCTTTTTTTTTACCACAAGTTCACTTAGACTAAAGTTCTAACTTACAGCTTGGTTTAGATTGGAAAGAGAGAGAGCATTCTTTCTTTCTTTTTTTTTTTTTTTGTAAGATTTTTTTGATTTTTAATTTTACACTTATGCATAAACAGTGTGTCAGGGTACATGAGTATGTTAGTGTCTGTGGAGGAGTCAGATCCTTTGGAGCTAGAATCATAGGTGGCTGACAGCCCCCCGGCATGGGTGCCCGGAGTGGACCCAGGGTCCTCTGGAAGAGTGAGGGGCAAGTACTTTTAACCTGAGCCGTCTCTCTAGTCTTGAAATGTATAGTGTTCTCCATGACACTCCCGTTGAACAAGAACTGTTAAGAGTATTTTCTATTCACGTGTGTATGTGGCTTGACCTTATTTTTATTGCCTTAGGTTACTGTATCAACAATGGATAGAAGAAACAATAAGTTGATTTTCAAAATAAATTTGGTAGAAATGGATGAGAAGATACTGGTTGACTTCCGGCTTTCTAAGGTATTTTTCATATATTTTATTCATAGTATTTTTCTATATAGATTTTCAAAATGGCTTTGTGTTTTCCGTACAGTGGTCCCCACCTCTCTACACTGTTGCTTTCTGCAGCTTTGTGGGTTGAGCACGATTGTGATTAGCATGGTGAATTCTTTTGCTGTCTTGCCCTGTTCTCAACTAGGACGTGCATTTTCTTTTTGCCTAGAGTAGGTATTTTATGCATATGTTTTTGCTCATGCTGCATACATTACTTTCCTGTTACCTATTTGGTTTTCGTATTAACTGTGGAAGCATTGCATGCTTTTTGTTTTGGGGTAGCTTTAGTAATGGCTCCGAAGGGTAAGCGTACTAATGCTGGCAATTTTATCGTTTGTTACAGTTGTTCTGTTTTACTACTAACTGTGTCACTCTTACGATGCCACATTTACAGACTTAGCTGTGTATACATAGGAATGCAGATGGTATATGCCATGTAAGGTTCCTTCCTATGCGGTTTCAGACTTCCACAGAAAGTTTTGGAGTATATCTTCATAACTAGTTTGTAAATATATTGTAACTCGCTTCTTTTTTTCATTTAGTGTTATAAATACTGACTTTTGCTATCATCTGTTTTTCTATATTTTTGGTTGTCCCTCTGCCCCCCCCCCATCTTCCTTAATATAAAAATCTCGAGGGCTAGGGATCAATCACTGTTTGTACAGTGCTTGCTTAGCGTGCACAAGCTCTGAGACCGGATCCTCTGCACAGATAAAGCCAGGTGTGGCAATATCCGCCTGTGTTCCCAGTACTCGGTTGGCAAGAAGATCAGAAACTCAACTAGCCCTTCGTGGGACTCTGTTGTACCTAATTTTTTTTTTTTTTTTAATTATAAGATATACAGATAAATGAAAACGAAAAGAAAAATTTAAATTATACCTTTTGACACTTGAAATTCACATTTTATAATACTTAAATTATTTTGAGTCATATATAATAACCTTTCTTTAAAAAAAGATTTATTTTATTTATATGAGTACACTACAGCTGTCTTCACACACACCAGAGGAGGGCATCAGATCTCATTACAAATGGTTGTGAGCCACCATGTGGTTGCTGGGAATTGAACTCAGGATCTCTCTGGAAGAGCAGTCAGTGCTCTTATCCTCTGAGCCACCACTCCAGCCCATAACCTATTTTTTTTAATTTTATTTTTTTTACTTACTTACTCACTTTACATCCCACTCACTGCCCTCCTCCCTCATAGTCCTTCTCCTACCCCCCTCTCCCCTTCTCCTCTGAGAGGGTGGGAAGCTCCCTGGGATTCCTCTGGGAGGCTAGGCACATCCTCTTTCACTGAGGCCAGACTAGGCAGGTCAGTTAGAAGAACATATCCCATGTTTAAAATAAAAGTTATGACATTAAAAAGCTTGTACATTATAATGAACTTCACAAATTTTTGATTAATATTGTCATTTTGCTTACCTATTATTTTTAGTTTAAAAGCTGGTTCTGTATTAAAACCAAAGCAATATAATGGATGTTTTCTGAGAGTTTATGTGTGGTTCTAGGAAAGGTTGAAAAGTAATTCATGTTCTGTATGTGGGAGACTGGTTAAAATAATTCTTTTCTAGGTTTTTGGTATAGTTAAAGTATGAAGGTTTCTACTCTAATGAAACCCATAAATTGTTATAGAATCCTGTTCAAACAAGTCAGATTTATATGGAGTGCATAACTAAGGTGGAATGTTGGTAAATACCTGCAGTCCGGTATTCTCAGAGAGAAACAGAGAAGAGGCAAAGAAGAACTGGACATATTTAAGGGCGTTTGTTTCTCTGACCAGGAATGAGAATGTGCTCTTTTGACACAATCTTTTTATATTTTTAATTCATATTATTTCTAAAATAGGGTGATGGGTTAGAGTTCAAGAGACACTTCCTGAAGATTAAAGGGAAGCTCAGCGATATTGTGAGCAGCCAGAAGGTTTGGTTCCCTGTTACGTGACGAAGCCGTCAGCTCTGCACATCCCTGGGGAATCCAGTGCTGCTGCTGTGGGACATTTTTCTTCCTAGAGGAGGTTATCTTATTCTGCAAACTGCAAACAGTAGTTGTCGAAGAGCTCTGTGCCCATTACCCAAACATCTTCCAGTTCCTAGTATGTTTTGCGTACAAATCCTACTGTATCTTGATTGTATGTAATACTTTGGGGAAAGGATGGATCAAATTCATTAGGTATTTCTCCAGCTGTGTTTAAATTGTCTGAATTTGAAACCGAGTTTTGGGATGCTTGAGTTTTCCAGCTTTTATACCAATGTAGTATCACTTTTGAACAGCCAAAAGTTTGTTTCATCCCAAGCAAACTCTTCTTTCTCTGCCTGTTTAGTTGTAAGGATGAATAAACACAGACCATGTATAGTTGATTGGTTCGTGAGTGAGGCCAGCCACAGAAAGTATGTATGCACGTACTGTACTTTCAGCTTGGGTGTACGCTGCACAAGGCCTTGACCAATTATAAACTGTTTTGAGTTAGAATTGCCCTGCCCCGCCCCGCCCTACCCCACCCCGCTCCCGCCCTGCCCCTAGTTTAGCTAGTCAAATAGGAAGCCTGATTTGGTTGGTCTTTCAGTGACTTTACTCTAAAAATTACACATTTAACTATTTTTTTCTACATTCACAGCCATATTTTAGCTACTCTAGAAATAAACTCTGTTTTCAAAATCAATACCCAAATCGGTGAACTGACTCGGCCACCATGTTTCTAGATGACACTGACTAAGAAGGGGATGGGGGAGTAAGGAAATGCAGGAGTTGGCCTGATTCTTGTTCCTCACCTTGTAGACTCACTAAAACTTTGTCGTGTTCATAAAATTTCTATTAAAATGTGAATATATGACTGGGGTCCTGTATTCCTTTTTGTAGATAAGTTATAACATTGGTTAGTCTGAAGCCAAGAACATTTAAAATTTTATGGCTAAAGTTTATTACATGTTGTTGTATGCTGTGCTCACCCACTTAGGTCTCTCATCCTCAGAAGTAAACCTGACCCTACCCTATTCAGTCTCCTGTTTCCCACTTGTAGTCCCACTGTGGTTAAAGTCAGCCATCTTGTTAAAAACGTTTACTTATTCCTTGGTAGTTTCTTTCCCAGAAGAGCTGTCAGGACAGTCCCTGTAAAGTGTGAGTGAGACCCCTGCCCCAGGCCCAGTGTTTATGACCTTTGATCACACGTAGAATCCCAAGTCTCCTCTGCTGTACAGTTTCATTTCATTGTCTTCTTCATCTGATGCTCTGCAATACTGTCTCCAAGCCTGTGACTAGCAAGTCATGATCACTCTCCGCCATCACTGGGCATCTGCTCACTGTATTGCTTTTGGTCTCCATGAATTTGAATATTCCTGTACTTATATAACTAGAATTGTCTATGCCTCCTAAGTGTTTGGCTTACTTAATACAACTGTTTTCAGGATTTATCTATGTTAAAACATGTCAGGTTTCATTCCTTGTGGTCACTAATACTCCGTTGTGTGTGTGTGTGTGTGTGCTCTTTCATATGATCATGTATGTTTGGATTGTTGCTACCTTTTGTCTATGTAAATGAAATACCTGCTTAAATCTCTGTTTTTAATTTTTTGTGTATATACCCTGAGGTAGAATTGCTATGTCCTGTGATAATTGTGTGTGTGTGTGTGTGTGTGTGTGTGTGTTAAAGATTTATTTACACTACACTGTCGCTGTTTCATACACACCAGAAGAGGGCATCAGATCCCATTACAGATGATTGTGAGCCACCATGTGGTTGCTGGGAATTGAATTCAGGACCTCTGGAAGAGCAATCAGTCTTCTTAACCACTGAGCCATCTCTCCAGCCCCAACACATGTGAATTTTAATACAACTTTCTAAGATAACATTGTGTGTGTGTGTGTGTGTGTGTGTGTGCGCGCGCGCGCGCGCGCGTGCGTGCGCATGAATTCATGCATGCATTTAGGGCGACTACTTCAAATTGGACAACTTGGAGGATATTTGTAGAGAAGACTGATTCTCCCTCTCTTAGTAGCCAGTTATTCCTGTAGCATTTTATCTAGGAGTGGGACCTTGAGAAATTTCCCTATCCACATTGGAATATCAACTGATGTTGTCATTGTTTAAGTCACTGCATGGTTAAGATTTCATAGATGTAGCTCCCTGTCATATATAGAAGACACTGTCTGTTATCTGACAAAACTTCTCCTGGAAAGGTGTGTGTGTGTTTTTTAAGCTTATAAAATAGAACAATTTATTTAAAATTTGTAACTGTTTTGAAACAGGATTTCACTGTGTCGATCATTATCTAGCTCAGGCTGTTTCTTTTCCTCCTTGCCTGCATCTCCCAAATACTGGGATTACATAGCGTGCCTAGCCCAACTTGACTTTGACAGGACAACTAAATTTACAGCTGTGTTGTCCTTCCTATGTAATTTTATTAACATCAAAAACTGCATCTTTAAATGTTGTACACACACTACAGTAAATCTATGCCTTATTTTTTTTTCTTTTCTTTTTTTCCCCATCTTTATTAAATTGGGTATTTCTTATTTATATTTCAATTTGTATTCCCTTCCCGGTTTCCAGGCCAACATACCCCTAGTCCCTCCCCCTCCTGTTCTATGTGGGTGTTCCCCTCCCCATCCTCCCCCCATTACTGCCCTCCCCCCAACAATCCCGTTCACTGGGGGTCCAGCCTTGGCAGGACCAAAGGTTTCCCCTTCCACTGGTGCTCTTACTAGGCTATTCATTGCTACCTATGAGGTTGGAGCCCAGGGTCAGTCCATGTATAGTCTTTGGGTAGTGGCTTAGTCCCTGGAAGCTCTGGTTGGTTGGCATTGTTGTTCATATGGGGTCTCAAGCCCCTTCAAACTCTTTCAGTCCTTTCTCTGATTCCTTCAACAGGGGTCCTGTTCTCAGTTCAGTGGTTTGCTGCTGGCATTTGCCTCTGTATTTGCTGTATTCTGGCTGTGTCTCTCAGGAGAGATCTACATCTGGCTCCTGTCGGCCTGCACTTCTTTGCTTCATCCATCTTGTCTAATTGGATGGCTGTATATGCATGGGCCACATGTGGGGCAGGCTCTGAATGGGTGTTCCTTCTGTGTCTGTTTTAATCTTTGCCTCTCTATTCCCTGCCAAGGGTATTCTTGTTCCCCTTTTAAAGTAGGAGTGAAGCATTCACATTTTGATCATCCGTCTTGAGTTTCATTTGCTCTAGGCATCTAGGGTAATTCAAGCATTTGGGCTAATAGCCACTTATCGATGAGTGCATACCATGTGTGTTTTTCTGTGATTGGGTTACCTCACTCAGGATGATATTTTCCAGTTCCGACCATTTGCCTACGAATTTCATAAAGTCATTGTTTTTGATAGCTGAGTAATATTCCATTGTGTAGATGTACCACATTTTCTGTATCCATTCCTCTGTTGAAGGGCATCTGGTTATGCCTTATATTTTTCTTTTTCTTTTTTTCATTTTTTTTTTTAAAGCAGGGTTTCATGAAGTCTAGGCTGGCCTTTAACTTGCTGTCCATAAATGAACAGTTTTAAATTCTTCATCTTCCTGCCTCTCCCTCCTAAGTGCTGGGATTACAGACAGATGGTACCATGCCTGCTTTTACTTGGCATGGCAGATCATCTACATCTTCCACATACATGGCTTTTACACATTTGTTACATTTGTTGCTGCTTTTGTTGCTGGCGATCCAACCTAGGGCCACATTCAAGTCATACAAGCACTTTATTATTGATCCAGGTCCTTAAGCTAGGATTTCAGAGGTATTTATATCGTGTGTGTGTGTGTGTGTGTGTGTGTGTGTGTGTGTGTGTGTGTGTTTTACTGCTCTCTAGCATCCTGTCATCTCAAATTGAAGAGCAATCTGTAGGCATAAATTTTTCATAGCCATTATAATAAGAGTTCACCTCTCCTCTTGCTCACCCCCTGCCAGAGGTAGTGGAAGAGAAAAGTTACCAGATGTGGGGGAAGTGGGCCTGTTTAGCAATAGTTCTTTGGGGGTGAGCTTGATCTTCTTTGTCAGTAGTTCAGTCCCATAGCAAACACCAAATAGCTCCAGTTCAGTCCTCTTGGCCGGCAGATACCACACAGGAACCAGCAGCTGTACTTCAATCTTGAAGATACGGCCAGGCTTGCCACCTGGCTGCAGAAGCAGCAAGAAGGGGGTCATATTTATTCTCCTTCATCACACATCCTTCCATGTGTTTGGTATAGCAAAACGTCCTTTCACCTGTGTCTGCTTCAGGAAAGCATTCTTTCCTGAGTCTGCTTTAGCAAGATATTCTTCCTCTTGTGTACCCCAGGAAAACATCATGTGACATAACTGACTTTCCAGAGGAACTACAAGTTTCCACCTCAGCCGTCTTCAGCCTTTCTCACAAAGCAGGAGGAGTTATAATCAGCTCCTTTAGCCCATTGTCTGTGAATCTTAATTTTGCCTTCGTATCACCTCACTGCCTTTTAGCTTACAAAGGTTCTGCTGAGAAATTAACTGATAATCTTTTTAAGAAATACTTGTTTTTGATACAGTGGCACTAAAAGCCCAGGGTGACCTGGTCCTCATGGATAGTCCAGGCCCACATTAAACCCACAACTCTTCTGCCTCATCTTCCCAATGCCAGGGTTACCAGTGTGTACCAGTGCCCCTAACTGATAATCATATTTAGGATCTCGTCTCTTCAGCAAATCGCTTTGATTCTTTCAAGATTCCTTTTTCACCTTTAGTTTTTGTGACAGTACATGGGTCTCAGTCTTAACCATCCTGAGAGTTCATTGTGTTCCCTGTGTTTGTGTTTGCAGATCCATGTCTGTCTTCTTATTTAGAAGAATCTCATTTAACTAGTCTCTTCCTATCCCTTTAGTCACTTGTGGGGTCCCATAATACTGACTGTGTGATAGTGTTATTTAAATCCAATTAAATTGTTTATGTCAGGCTCCCCTCCCTTCTTATTCCTTAAATTCAATTGTAAGTGCCCTGTCTTCAGCATGTTAGGAATGCTAGAACATCTGACTTGCTGCATGACTGAGGCCTTAGACTGAACCCCCAGAACCAAAGAAAGAAATGGCTGATTCTTAGTTTAAATCTGCTCTTTAGTTCTCTAGCACAGGTACTGTTCGTTTACATATTGTTTTCCTGATTACTATCCGGTCTTTGGTGTTCTTTGAACACCCGTGAGATCCTAGATTTAAAGTGTTTCTTTAGGAATCGTTCAGTACAGTTTTCTTCTTTCTTTGCATGTCTTACAATCGTTTTGTTGAAAGTTTGGCACTTGGGGCCTGGAGATAGGGCTCAGTGGTTCAGAGCTCTTGCTGCTCTCACAGAGCATGCAGATCCAGTTCCCAGCACCTACATTGGGCATTTTCCCAGCACCCACACTGGGCATTCTTTCCATGGGCCCTACTATAAATATAAAGTCCTTAAAATTTTTTTCCCCTGGAAAAACAAACACTACTATTAAACTTGCTTTGTGCACATCATAACAGCAAGGCATGTTTTGAGCCTTGGGATCAAGCTGGTATGAAGGGTTAGTGTCTTCTCTGGTCTTTCATTATTTGTCTTGCCTTCAGGTCCTCTGTGTGTATAGCTGCTTGCTTTGCTTATCTGTTCCAATGTGTATGTATGCTTTTATGTGTTCATGTGAGAGGGTTACAAGCACACATGGACCTGGCATTCTTTCCATGGGTCCTCATGCTTGAGGGGCAAACACTTCATAGGCTCCAAAGATATCTGCACTTGTAGCCTAGGTTGACCTAGAATTCTTGATGGGCTTAATTCCATCTCCCAAGTATTAGGATTACAAGTATTTCTTTCTATCATGCCAAGCTGGAGTTTACATATTTTGTTGTATTCCTATAGTCATAACTTCATGTCCAGGTAGTCCCCTGTCTGTTAGTTCCTTTTGTCGTTTTGTTCATTGCTTCTCATGGTTTTTCCCAATTTGAGGTTCCAGCAGGTTTGTTTTCCGCCGAGTGAGCTCTTGTTAGGAGAGATAGAGTTGTCTGTCAGCAGTCCCTGGAAGAGTTAGGAGGTTGCAAATATTCCTAAGTATGGGTGGAGCAAAAGCCATTGATGCCAACATTTATATTTTATTCTCTTTCTAAGTAGTTTGACTATTGTCTGTCTTCAGCTTTTATTATCTGGCTATAGACCTGTAAGTTTATTCTTCATCCAATGTGGACAAATTCTAGCTGTTATTAAGTGCTAAATGTTTGGTAACAATGTATTAATTGTTGAGGCTTTGTTCCTTTCTTCCAAGTGGATACTTATATTTATCTTCACGTTAAGTGACGTCTTATATGGCCTCTAGCACTCTGTTAAAATCATCCCATGATAACTGTTTCCATTTATTGTACTCAGCATTTTGTTTTGTTTTAATCTAAATTTTTTTTTCCCTTTCCATTTATGAACTTGTCTATTGATGTCTGTCTTTTCTCCCGTGGCTACCGGTATATAGTTCCTTGACTTTCCTACATCTAAAAAGTTCTGTGTCGTAGATGGTGAATTGTAGATTCTGGGCCCCGTGCATCCCTGTGAAGAGTGCTGGGTTTTGCTTCAGTGGGAAATGGAGGGCTTGCACTACACAGCAGACCCCTCAGTTCTATTCTTTCAGCTTTCAGATACTATAGCTATCGGGCGTCTTGAAATTCTGATCAGCCAAGAGTTGGTCAGAGTAGAACCTCACTTGAGTTTATCTCCTGTGGTTCTTTTCTGCCCCAGGAGTTTGCCCCTGTTTTACAGCTACTTGATCAGCGCTAGTCAATACCCTAAAGCATCTGACCAGTGACATTGTGGAATTTCGCCATCCTGTAATCCATGGGTTAAATGTTAACCAGGCAGGAGCCCACTTATCTCACTTTGTGCTGGTTTTTTTTTTTTTTTCCTCCTGACTTGAGAATTTTGAAGCTTTTTAATTTCTGTTTTTTATGATTGAGTACATAATGTATATAACTGTGGTGGGTTAGTTTTCCATAGGTGAAAACGAGAACTTTTAGCTTTTAATAATACATTTGCGTTTTTATTTTCCAGTGCCTACAGCTAGTAGATCTTTATCCTCTCTTCAAAGAAACCAGTTATATCAACACTGTTAACCAGTGTTAAACTTGCTCCTCTGTAAACCACATGCCAAGTTGAGAAATTGACATTTTAGTTTTTGGCCATGATTTTTAATTCCATTGGATCTAAAGATAGAATTATATATTCAAAAGTTTCATTCAGAAATTTGAAGATGAATTTTATTTTTTTTTTTCAGCTTAAATTTGTTGTCAGTGAAACTGTTATCAGATGGCTTTTGGAAGGGCCATTTGCGTGTGCATTTATGTGCATGCGTGCATGCATGTGTGTTTGTGTATGTGTCTCTCTCTGTGTGTGTGTGCATGCGCCTGTATGTGTGTGTTTACATGTTCTATGACTGACACTGTTTTATGATGTACTGGAGTTCTTAAGCATACCAAGCTATGCATGGTAGCTCATAGATGTGATCCCAGCACATGGGAGACTGAGCTAGGAGAATTGCTGCAAATTTGAGACCAGCCTGAAGCTACATAGTGAGTTTTAGGTTAGCCTGAACAACAGAGTTAAGATATCCAGAAAAATATTAGTCATGATACCAAAGATTTAAAAAGTGGTAATTGTTTTATTGAGGTTAAAACCTGTTGCTTTGGAACTTGCATTCAGACCAGAAGCTGATTTTGAGCCTTCAAAGATGTGGAAGTGATGATTGAAAGGAGATAGAAGGGAGTAGGAAGAGAGAAGTGATTTTTGGTCTTTAAAAAAAAAAAACCAGGATGTTGGGATGAAGACTTACTTTAAAGTCATGCATATTTGATTTTGGAATCTAGCTTCACTAGCTTTGTAACCTTAGTCAATTTGTAATAACATGGAAAATAAATAAATAAATAAATAAATAAAGTTTTATTTCCTTATTTGTATAGTAAGGGTGGTGCCACCTTTTGTTAACTACCCTTCTGGCTTTCCTGAGGTAAGGAACAACTGTATATGTGAAAGCACCCTGAGTGGAAGGACTGTTCCGTGTTGCACCTGATCCTCTATGGCGGAGTAGATGATCCTCTGAAAATGATTTCAGTATTATGGATCGCTTAAATGGAAAAGAGTATATTGTAGAGAGACTCTCTTATAAGCATCACCTGTCAATAAAAAACTGGTGGCCAATGAGCTGAGGCAGACATAGGCGGGACATTGGCAAAAAGAAAAAGGATTCTGGGAAAAAGAAGAGAGCCATGGGGGATGAGATGAGGGACACGTGGGGAGGCAGGTAAACCAGTCAGTAGAGGAACTTGGAGAGCTGAGGAAACTGACATAAACCAGTAGGTAGAGGAACTCACTGAGGAGATGAAGAAGTGGGCCAGGACTGAAGAGAGGTAATTAACCAATTGGTAGACTTTAGAAGTATACACTGATCCCCTACATTGAAGAGCTTTGAGGCTGTCACCAGTCCAGATCTTAAGCTAACCATAGCCAATATGTCTCAAGGTTTTTCATGCCATCCTTTCAACTGGCATAGACAGACATTTAAATTAAGTTTGGTTATGGAGTCCAAACTAACTTTCAAAAGAAAGATGCCTGCTCAGAGAGCAAAGAGTCATCGTTAGCTTAATTGTGCACACTGCATGTTCTATATATGTGTTAATGCAGAAATGTGTGTTACCTCTGAAAACTTAAATGTTCTCAGAAACAAAAAAATCAACCAAAACCCAGCTCTGACAAGACTCCCCCTCCGGGATGCTGTGATACTAAGACATGTATTGTTCCATCATCCCCTCCATATCCTTGATAACTGTTTCATCAGACCTTGTTTCCAGGATAACTTTAAAGAAAGCTGCTGACCTCAGATGACCTCAGTTTGTCCAGCCTTATAAACTGATCCAGTCAGGACTTTAAGCCTGAACTTTCTCAGCATGCAGAGACTGCACAACAACAAGATAGCTAGCTTTCTTAAGATTTCTTTCTTTGAGGTATGTGGGTACACTGTCGACTGTCTTCAGACACACCAGAAGAGGGCATCAGATGCCCATTACAGATGGTCGTGAGCTACCATGTGGTTGCTGAGAATTGTACTCAGGACCTCTGGAGCCATCTTTCTAGCCCTATAGCTAGCTTTCTTAAGTCTGACCAATATCCCAAATTTCTTGGGACCTCCAAAAGAAAAACACCCCACATCAATAGGAAACACTTTTAAGAGAACTATGCCCTATTACCAAGAGGTGGGGGTTTGGTAGTTCGATGGGTGATGAATGTTGTCATTTAAGGGGGTGATAACAAATTGGTCTTGGATCAGGGAGGAAACAAAATAGAAAGGTTAGACTCAGGGATTTCTCTCTTCCCTTTATCCCTTTCTCCTATCTAATATGAGGGAGAAAATGGGGAGTGGAGATAAAAGGAAAAGAGGGGGAAAAGAATAATATAGATATAATAGGGTAGTTTATTAAACCTACTCTTATACATTGGTATAAATCTTGGTATATTGATAAAAAATTGAGGTTATAGTTGGTTACAATATACTTATCAAGTAAGGTATAATCTATGTAATTCTTAAAAAATGGAATGTCAAGTTCTATCCATTTAAAATCTGCTATTACAAACAGTTTAGGATAAATAAGAAATGCAAGTAAGTAGTCAAATAAACTCATGGTCATGTTAGATCCTAGTTTATTACATAATTAAAAAAAATTGAATAGATAGTAAATTAAACAATGTAAATATACTATAGGTCATCTTAAAACTTCAGTTATCTACAGAATGACATTTAAATTTGTTTTGTTATTGAATGATCTTTTTTGACAAGGAGACAGATCCGCTCCTGACAGCACCCCCATTCTACTTCAATAAAGATGAAGGGCGTCAAAGAACCTTCTTATGGAGTTTACTTCAGGTGTGATAAACTAGCCACTTGGCAAGAAAATGCCTTGCTTCAATTACAGACAGAATACTACCGAAGATGGACAAATGAGATGCAGGAAAGTCAATTACTGCGCTTTGCAACGGCAAGGTAGGCACGTCCTTCACAAACATTTGTTATATATTGGGCCAGAAGGCTGAAGATGAATGCTCCAACAGTGTAGAGATAATCTGTGGCCTTCTGTCCAGGCAGCCAGCAACCTCTGTCATTTCAATAGTTCCAGAAGCTGTTTGGTCTGTACTCAAGTAATATTTATTCCTTCTCAGGTCTATGATGGGGTTTGAAGTCTCACAATTAACTTGTTCAGGATTTAGAGATGTGTTATATATAAGGTCTATACAAGTTATGCTAAAAAGTGATTTAAGTATAGAACTCTAACTCACTAAGACAGGATAGATAATAGAGCACTTTCTCCAAGGTTGCCAAATACCGATGGACTAGACATTGTAAAAGGAATTTTTACCTGATGGTTTTTATAATTGTTAATACTGAATATAATTTATTGATGTAAAAGAAAGAGCCTTCTATAGGACTAAAAGGGGTAGATGTAGAGAGAATCTCTTATAAGCACCACCCGTCAATAAAGAAGCTGATGGCCAATGAGCTGAGGCAGGAAGTAGGTGGACATTGGCAGGAAGAGAGAGGATTTTGGGAAATGGTAACAGATAAGAGTAGAGTGCCATGGGAGATGAGACAGAGACAAGATGGGAGATGAACCTAGAAGACAGATAATCCAGGAGGTCGAGGGACTTGGGTAGACACTGAGGTAAAAAAGGCCGGGACTGGAGGAGAGATAACTAACCAAGTGGTAGACATAGAATAGATTAAATGGTTAAATAAGTCAAGAGCTAGTCAGGGAATGAGCCAAAGTTTGTGGCCTAGGCACTTAATATATAGTCTCAGAGTCATTCCAGGAGCTGGGGCTAGGAAAGGAAAACTTGAAATTAAAAAAAAAAATTTTTTTTTACAGCTTTTTGTTCTCATTATGTTGAAAGTAGACTAGAAGACTGAGCTCAAAAACAAAGTGCTAAGTCTTGTGTACTATAAGTAGAAGATTGTGGGAGACAACCCTGCAATATTGTTAGTGTCACTGAAAGATTAATTTGTATTCTCTGTTGTAGCCACTCTAAGAGACCCCTTCAACTTCCACAGATGATTGTGCCCAGCATTCACTTTGGTCATGAACAGAAACAATAGCTTTGCAACTAGACTAATGAAAAACAATCTGACCGAAGCCTGTTCTTTAATAGCAATTTATTGCAAAAAAGAACATCTGGGGAAGGTTGGGAGCAAAGTAAGGCAGAGGACATGGGCAGTGGGGTATTAATAAAGATTAGGGTTGAGCTTCTTATCTGGTGATTAGTTGTTGAAGTTGAATATAAATTGAGCCAAGTAGAGTGGTGAATCTGCCTGAGCCAGAGCAGGAAGTAGGGCACAGGCTTCTAGGCCTTGTTGCAGAGAGCTTCATGATGACAGCACATAATTTGCATTCTTGTTCCATGAGAGAAGAGGTTCATAGATGGGCACATGTTCTCACACCCTTGAACCATGAACTGGAGCTTTCCACCTGAAAGAAATAGACTAGCAGTAGCAGAAAGCTTCCAACTTATCCTTTATCCATGGCCCCCTGTGTTCCCATGCAGGGATGACTAGGGCTTCTCTCTGTCTATTTTTTTATCGCCTTCTTCTGATTTCTCTACCCACCCCTCTTGTTTATGTATGGCTTCATTTTCTTCTTGTAATGGTGAAATCTCACCAAGTTCAACATTTTCACTTGACCATGCTACTCTCCTGCCTTTACCCTCCCCTACAAATCTCTAGCGAGCTGGCTAGCCTCCTTAACATCCGTCTCATTCACAGCTTAGCCTCAGGTATTCAGGATTGAAACTCTTTTTTCTCTCTCAAAGATGCACTAGAAAAATATTATTAATCAAATTCCATAGCCCCTTTCCATGTTTTTTTTTTCCTTCTGCATGAACTTGAGACAGTCTACTCTTTCTTGATACTTTTCTTTCAAGATTTCCCTGATTCTTCTGTCTTCTATTTCTGAGTCCAGTTATTTCTACTGACCTAAGTCAAATTCCCTTTCCACTTCAGTGATCACCTTCATGCAGATATGCTAACAACTAATTTTTTTTCTATCCTAAATGGAGCTTTACCATCCTCCCTGTGCTTTCTTGCTTTCCTAACTTTTTTTGGGTGACCCTGCTTTGGCCAGTCAACATTTATTTTCTTCATTCCTTGACTTGCCAAACCCAAAAGAATTTCACTGTGATTCCTGTCTACATTTTCTTATTTCTGACTTTGACTTTGTGTTTGTTTTGGGGACGTCTTTGTATGACTAAATCAGAAGTTCTCTTTATTTCTGGAATTTCACTGGCGCAAACTTAGCATTAGGATTTTTATGTTTTTGGTATTTTTTTTTTTCACATTCTGTGCGTGGCCATGTACATATGAAGGTTAGAAGACAACTTGTAAGGGTTGGTCCTCTCTTGCTGTGTGGGTTGCTGCACACTAACTCAGGTCAGTAGGATAAGAGTAGAGTGCCATGGGAGATGAGACAGAGACAAGATGGGAGATGAACCTAGAAGACAGGTAATCCAGGAGGTCGAGGGACTTGGGTAGACACTGAGGTAAAAAAGGCCGGGACTGGAAGAGAGATAACTAACCAAGTGGTAGACATAGAATAGATTAAATGGTTAAATAAGTCAAGAGCTAGTCAGGGAATGAGCCAAAGTTTATGGCCTAGGCACTTAATATATAGTCTCAGAGTCATTCCAGGAGCTGGGGCTAGGAAAGGAAAACTTGAAATTAAAAAACAAAAAAAATTTAAAAGGAAGATAGAATCACGATAGGTACCTTTGCTCCCCAAGCCGTCCTGGCCATTCCTGAGCGTCAGTAGTTTTAAAAGCTGCTCAGGTGATTCTAATGTAGAGCCCCAACTCAGTATTACTGGATTTTACATGCTCTTTCTGTATACCCTTTCCTCTCCAGACTTACCTGTTTTCCTTTCCCTGGGAATTTCAGCATTGATGTGCTTTGCCTCTGTTTTCTTCTCTTTAGACATGGTCTTGCTATATAGCCCAGGTTAATTCTCCTACTCCAGCCTCCCAAGTACTGAGGAGAGACGTATCACCTCACCAGTTTTCTCTGTAATATTTCTTATGTTCTGCAGTCTTCCTGTACACTGTGTTTTTGATGCCTCTGTCTGTAAGGCGTGTGGTAGGTATTGTTTATGTTTGTTCAGAAGTGGTTAAATGTACAGTTATAGAAATATAGGGAAAATATTTCTGTCTAGGGGTTGGACAAAGCAGAGCCTGGCAGTACGGTTCATGGAATGGAAGTAGCCAGAGTCCTTGTTTTGGAGATGGAATACTAAGCACAGGGTTGAGAGATCTGAGACTATGCACTCGGGTTTGCTGCCCTGTGCACACAGTTTGTAGACAGTTACTGATTGGTTTATTCAGTGTCTACTAGATGCCTACCACTGTGCTGTATCCTAGGAAAATGCAATCATGAACACACTAGACAGTTCTGAGTCAGTGTATGAGTAAAACTTAAGGAACAACTTGAGAGCTCAGAGCTTGAAGAAGTGAAATTTTCCTGATTCCCCAAGTTCATTGATTCCTACTGTCCCCTACCCCCATTTTCATTTACAAGAGGATTGATGTGCTCTCTGGCGAGTTTATCCCAGGAAGTTTCTACTACCTTCATAGATCTTCTTTAACATGCACTGCTGGGAATGTTGAGTGGTGCATATTCCTTCTCCACGGAGACATTTTGCATCTTCATTCATATAAGCACATGTGTGGCAATTTATTATCGCACCTAAAATTTGAAAAAAGCATGATGACATTTCCAGACAGACTACTTAGTGGAGTTACACATATGAGGAGGGGAGGTTGTAAGAAAAAAAGAGCACCATTTCTTAGTTCTTTTGACAGTACTGGGGATTGAACCTCTAGGACTTTAGGTATACCAGGCAAGTATTCTGCCACTGAGCTACAACCCCAGTCCCCCCCCTTTTTTTTAACTTCCTCTTCACCTTTTGGTTTATTGATGGTTTGTTGTCCAGTGATGGGATTATAGATCTGGACTACCAGGCTGGAGAGATGGCTCAGTGGTTAAGAGCACTGACTGCTCTTCTAGAGATCCTGAGTTCAAATCCCAGCAACCACATGGTGGCTCACAACCATCTGTAATGGGCATCTGATGCCCTCTTCTGGTGTGTCTAAAGACAGCTACAGTGTATTTGTATATAATAAATCTTAAAAAAAAAAGGTCTGGATTGTCATGTTTCTTTTCTGAATCAGGGAATACCTTCTCTCTTATTGGTAATGAATACTAAATTTATCTGAGTGACTTTTACTCTAGTCTGTATTCATTGGCTTCTTGAAAGCATAAGTACATATTCTTCTGTCACGGTTTACTCTGTAGTAGAAAACTTATGTAACTGAACTCCTGTCATACTTTCTCATGACCCAAGAAAGAAGCACATGGGGCCGATTTAACTAAACAAGCAACACTGGAAGGCTAGAATGCTGCCAGCCCTGCAAAGAGTACACCTTTCTCCCTTCCCTTCCCTCCTTCCTTTGGTCTCTCTCTTTCCTTCCATGAGGCGTGCGTGCGTGCGTGCGTGCGTGCGTGCGCACGCACATTTGTGGGTGTTTGGTTTGAGATTAGGGTTGAGTATTTAGCCCAGTCTGACCTCAAAGTCATACCAATCCTCCTGCTTCAGCTTCCCTGAAGTAACAGACACGAACCATCAAGCAGTTTGCATTTCAGACTTTTCTTGAAGATCAGTGACAAAATTCTGAAAAGCTTCTGCATCCTTATACTATCTCTAGTGCTAATCCCCTAGCAAGAAACATAGCTTTGGGCAGGCCTAATTTTAATTTACTACTCTCTAGAAATATGACTGACGTTGGGGATAATAGTTTTACCTGACTCTACTCATCTAAAAATGATGGATAACTAACAAAGTTGGGTGAAATGAAATATTTGTATCTGATAGTAATTTGAGACATCAAACTTGAGATTTTTCTTATTTACTGGGAATGGGAGCATGTATAGAGGTCAGAGGACAATAAGGGAGTCAGTTCTATGACGTGGACCCTGGGTATTGAATTCAGGTTGTCAAGCTTAACTCAGTTACCACTGAGTCATCTTGCTGATCCTTACTTATGAACCATGGAATTGGAGAGCAGTAGCATTTTGTCTTAAAAGAGGGTTCTGTAAGTTGTGCTACATTTAGGGCCGAATGAAATCTGAAAAATGCTTTCTGATATTGTGAAGAAATTTTTTTTTTTTTAATGATAATGTTTCTCTGTGTAGTGCTGGATGTCCTGGAACTGGCTCTATAGACCAGGCTGGCCTCAAACTCATAGATCTGACTGTCTCTGCTTCCCAAGTACTGGGATTAAAGGTGTGTACCACCACCACTTGATTGAAACAGAGTCTTTCACAGAACTGTTTGTGACACATTAATGATTCTTTTACAATACTTCCCAAAGATTGAGTTTGTTCCCCCATCCCCTGCTTCTCTCTCTCACTCCTTCTTCTCCTCTATTAGAGACAGTGTCTTCTAGGCTCTTGTTGAACTATGTAGCCCAGGTTGGCCTCAACCTCTAGTCAAAGACTAATAACCTTCCACTGTGGCTTACCTGAAGACGTGCTTGGAAGTGGTGTACTTATAACCTCATTTCCTTTGTCTTCGACAGGCACCTGTTCACCTGCCTCTTCAAGCTTTTCACCTGAAACTTGTTCGCCTGAAGATACATCGGAAGACTGGTCACTTGAGGACTGTTCAGTTGTAAGTTGTTCACTTGAAGTGTGCTCCCCGGGAGTGTGCTCCCCGGAAGTGTGCTCGGTAAAAGCGTGCTCCCCGGAAGTGTGCTCGGTAAAAGCGTGCTCCCCGGAAGTGTGTTCTGACAGGTGCTCTCCTGACATGTGCTCACTTGAAATATGCTCTGGAGGCTGTTCTGAAGGGTGCTCACCTGCAGAATGTTCAGTTACAGTATGCTCGCTCGGTTCGTGTTCACTTGAACTATGATCACTCAGAGTCTTCTCACTTGAAGCAGTTTCATATAAAGCTTTGGCATCTGAAGGGTTTGCAAGTGAGAAATACTCACTTGAAAGTTGATGAACAGAAGCTTGGTCTACAGAGTCAAGAAGCTCATCTGGCTGACCTGGTGGTGCTCCTAGGATAGAGGAGAAATACAAGAATGGTGACGATAAAGGAAAGACTTTAAGACAGATTTCCTGTGGAGCCACACAAGACTGCTGGGTTTCCTGGCAGGTCTTGACGATACACTTAAAGGTAGTTTAGATGTTGGGAGAGGTCATTTAACTACTCCAGAAGACCAAGAAAGACAGAAGTGTTTCAATAAGTTTGGAGATCACTACTAAGACTTAAAGACACAAGAATTACATGTGGGATCCTCTCACCTAAGCATGAAAAGAAATGAATGTCTCTACCTGACAAAGGAATAATCAGAAATCAAAGGACCCTCATTCATGTCATCAGAAGTCAGCCGCCAACCCTTTCTCCAATTCCTCTATGGGTAAAAGGCAAGAAGAATAGAGATAGGAAGAGAGAAGGCAAATAGTCCTCTTTCCTTGCAATAGGGTCTGCCTGTGAGATCCGGGATCCCTTCAAATTGCAGACATTCTCCCACTTCTGCTTCTTGAGTGTAGGAGTTACAGGTGCCACAGTGCTTAGCATAGATAGCTTTTAATACCCGGTAATTCCAGCCTGAATTGAGGTTAGGTTCTTTTTTTGGTACTGGTGACGGGATTCAGTTTTTCTCATCAGTAGGAAACTTTAATTTCTGGGTAGGGTAAACATTAAACTAGAACATCCATAACCAGGAGAAATCAGTTGGTATAGAAGTTCTTAACGTTTTTGCTTAGTTAACTCTTGATTCTAAGTCATGCTGGTTTGGGTAACTAAGACATGCCTTTCTTCAAGAGGGCAGAAGAACATTAAAAGAAACCCCTTCTGGTGTTTGTTTAAAGAGATACTTACCTCTGGAAGATCCAAGCAGATAAAGACCCAGTAAGATTAACTCCTTCATTTTGATTTAGCAAAAGAAAGATCTCTAATGTGGCACACTCAAGAGCTGAGAAGAAACTGAGCAAACAGTGTCAAATCAGAGCCTCTGGGAGTTCTAGAACTTGAGAAACAATCCCTGTGTTCTCACAATGGGTTGTACCTCTCATGTCCTGTTCAAGAAGGCTGGCCTGTAACCTATGGCAATGCCACAAGTCAAAGTATTTTCTCTGTGTGTAGAATAGTGTGTTAGGGGTAGTTTCAAAACAAACAAAAAATGTTACCAGAACACACATTTTCCGAAAGTTTAAAAGACAGCATTTTTTTTTTTTTTTTATTGTTGGATTATATGTTTTTTTTTTTTTTTTTTTTTTTTTTTATTAACTTGAGTATTTCTTATATACATTTCAGTGTTATTCCCTTTCCGGTTTCGGACAAACATCCCCTCCCCTCCCCTTCCTTATGGGTGTTCCCTCTCAACCCCTCCCCCATTACCGCCCTCCCCCAACAGTCTAGTTCACTGGGGTTCAGTCTTAGGACCAAGGGCTTCCGCTTCCACTGGTGCTCTTACTAGGATATTCATTGCTACCTATGAGGTCAGAGTTCAGGGTCAGTCCATGTATAGTCTTTAGGTAGTGGCTTAGTCCCTGGAAGCTCTGGTTGGTTGGCGTTGTTGTTCATATGGGGTCTTGAGCCCCTTCAAGCTATCCAGTTCTTTCTCTGATTCCTTCAACGGGGGTCCTATTCTCAGTTCAGTGGTTTGCTGCTGGCATTCGCCTATGTATTTGCTGTATTCTGGCTGTGTCTCTCAGGAGAGATCTACATCCGGCTCCTGTCGGTCTGCACTTCTTTGCTTCATCCATCTTGTCTAATTGGATGGCTGTATATGCATGGGCCACATGTGGGGCAGGCTCTGAATGGGTGTTCCTTCTGTGTCTGTTTTAATCTTTGCCTTTCTATTCCCTGCCAAGGGTATTCTTGTTCCCCTTTTAAAGAAGGAGTGAAGCATTCACATTTTGATCATCCGTCTTGAGTTTCATGTGTTTTGTGCATCTAGGGTAATTCAAGCATTTGGGCTAATAGCCACTTATCGATGAGTGCATACCATGTGTGTTTTTCTGTGATTGGGTTACCTCACTCAGGATGATATTTTCCAGTTCCGACCATTTGCCTACGAATTTCATAACGTCATTGTTTTTGATAGCTGAGTAATATTCCATTGTGTAGATGTACCACATTTTCTGTATCCATTCCTCTGTTGAAGGGCATCTGGGTTCTTTCCAGCTTCTGGCTATTATAAATAAGGCTGCGATGAACATAGTGGAGCACGTGTCTTTTTTATATGTTGGGGCATCTTTTGGGTATATGCCCAAGAGAGGTATAGCTGGATCCTCAGGCAGTTCAATGTCCAATTTTCTGAGGAACCTCCAGACTGATTTCCAGAATGGTTGTACCAGTCTGCAACCCCACCAACAATGGAGGAGTGTTCCTCTTTCTCCGCATCCTCGCCAACATTTGCTGTCACCTGAGTTTTTGATCTTAGCCATTCTTACTGGTGTGAGGTGAAATCTCAGGGTTGTTTTGATTTGCATTTCCTTATGACTAAAGACGTTGAACATTTCTTTAGGTGTTTCTCAGCCATTCGGCATTCCTCAGCTGTGAATTCTTTGTTTAGCTCTGAACCCCATTTTTTAATAGGGTTATTTGTCTCCCTGCGGTCTAACTTCTTGAGTTCTTTGTATATTTTGGATATAAGGCCTCTATCTGTTGTAGGATTGGTAAAGATCTTTTCCCAATCTGTTGGTTGCTGTTTTGTCCTAACCACAGTGTTCTTTGCCTTACAGAAGCTTTGCAGTTTTATGAGATCCCATTTGTCGATTCTTGATCTTAGAGCATAAGCCATTGGTGTTTTGTTCAGGAAATTTTTTCCAGTGCCCATGTGTTCCAGATGCTTCCTAGTTTTTCTTCTATTAGTTTGAGTGTATCTGGTTTGATGTGGAGGTCCTTGATCCACTTGGACTTAAGCTTTGTACAGGGTGATAAGCATGGATCGATCTGCATTCTTCTTCATGCTGTCCACCAGTTGAACCAGCACCATTTGCTGAAAATGCTATCTTTTTTCCATTGGATGGTTTTGGCTCCTTTGTCAAAAATCAAGTGACCATAGGTGTGTGGGTTCACTTGTGGGTCTTCAATTCTATTCCATTGGTCTATCTGTCTGTCTCTGTACCAATACCATGCAGTTTTATCACTATTGCTCTGTAATACTGCTTGAGTTCAGGGATAGTGATTCCCCTGAAGTCCTTTTATTGTTGAGGATAGTTTTAGCTATCCTGGGTTTTTGTTATTCCAGATGAATTTGCAAATTGTTCTGTCTAACTCTTTGAAGAATTGGATTGGTATTTTGATGGGGATTGCATTGAATCTGTAGATCGCTTTTTGGTAAAAATGGCTATTTTTACTATATTAATCTTGCCGGTCTATGAGCATGGGAGATCTTTCCATGTTCTGAGGTCTTCTTCAATTTCTTTTTTCAGAGTCTTGAAGTTCTTATTGTACAGATCTTTTACTTGCTTGGTTAAAGTCACACCAAGGTACTTTATATTATTTGGGACTATTATGAAGGGTGTCGTTTCCCTAATTTCTTTCTCGGCTTGTTTCTCTTTTGTGTAGAGGAAGGCTACTGATTTATTTGAGTTAATTTTATACCCAGCCACTTTGCTGAAGTTGTTTATCAGCTTTAGTAGTTCTCTGTTGGAACTTTTGGGATCACTTAAATATACTATGATATCATCTACAAATAGTGATATTTTGACTTCTTCTTTTCCAATCTGTATTCTTTTGACCTCCTTTTGTTGTCTGATTGCTCTGGCTAGAACTTCAAGAACTATATTGAATAAGTAGGGAGAGAGTGGGCAGCCTTGTCTAGTCCCTGATTTTAGTGGGATTGCTTCAAGTTTCTCTCCATTTAGTTTAATGTTAGCAACTGGTTTGCTGTATATGGCTTTTACTATGTTTAGGTATGGGCCTTGAATTCCTATTCTTTCCAGGACTTTTATCATGAAGGGGTGTTGAATTTTGTCAATGCTTTCTCAGCATCTAATGAAATGATCATGTGGTTTTGTTCTTTCAGTTTGTTTATATAATGGATCACGTTGATAGTTTTCTGTATATTAAACCATCCCTGCATGCCAGGGATGAAGCCTACTTGATCATGGTGGATGATTGTTTTGATGTGCTCTTGGATTCGGTTTGCTAGAATTTTATTGAGTATTTTTGTGTCGATATTCATAAGGGAAATTGGTCTGAAGTTCTCTTTCTTTGTTGGGTCTTTGTGTGGTTTATGTATAAGAGTAATTGTGGCTTCATAGAAGGAATTCGGTAGTGCTCCATCTGTTTCAATTTTGTGGAATATTTTGGATAGTATTGGTATGAGGTCTTCTATGAATGTTTGATAGAATTCTGCACTGAACCCGTCTGGATCTGGGCTCTTTTTGGTTGGGAGACCTTTAATGACTGCTTCTATTTCGTTATGAGTTATGGGGTTGTTTATATGGTTTATCTGTTCCTGATTCAACTTCGGTTCCTGGTATCTGTCTAGGAAATTGTCCATTTCCTGCAGATTTTCAAGTTTTGTTGAATAAAGGCTTTTGTAGTAAGATCTGATGATTTTTTTAATTTCCTCTGATTCTGTAGTTATGTCTCCCTTTTCATTTCTGATTTTGTTAATTTGGACACACTCTCTGTGTCCTCTCATTAGTCTGGCTAAGAGTTTATCTATCTTGTTGATTTTCTCAAAGAACCAACTTTTGGTTCTGTTGATTCTTTGGATGGTCCTTTTTGTTTCTACTTGGTTGATTTCAGCTCTGAGTTTGATTGTTTCCTGCCTTCTACTCCTCCTGGGTGAATTTGCTTCTTTTTGTTCTAGAGCTTTTAGGTGTGCTGTCAAGCTGGTGACATATGCTCTCTCCTGTTTCTTTATGCAGGCACTCTGAGCTATGAGTTTTCCTCTTAGCACAGCTTTCATTGTATCCCATAAGTTTGGGTATGTTGTACCTTCATTTTCATTAAATTCTAAAAAGTCTTTAATTTCTTTCTTTATTTCTTCCTTGACCAGGTTATCATTGAGTAGAGCATTGTTCGATTTCCACGTATATGTGGGCATTCTTCCCTTATTGTTATTGAAGACCAGTTTTAGGCCGTGGTGGTCTGATAGCACGCATGGGATTATTTCTATCTTTCTGTACCTGTTAAGGCCCGTTTTTTGACCAATTATATGGTCAATTTTGGAGAAAGTACCATGAGGAACTGAGAAGAAGGTATATCCTTTTGCTTTAGGATAGAATGTTCTATAAATATCTGTTAAGTCCATTTGGCTCATGCCTTCTCTTAGTCTGTCTACGTCTCTGTTTAATTTCTGTTTCCATGATCTGTCCATTGATGAGAGTGGGGTGCTGAAATCTCCGACTATTATTGTGTGAGGTGCAATGTGTGTTTTGAGCTTTAGTAAGGTTTCTTTTACGTATGTAGGTGCCCTTGTATTTGGGGCATAGATATTAGGATTGAGAGTTCATCTTGGTGGATTTTTCCTTTGATGAATATGAAGTGTCCTTCCTTATCTTTTTTGATGACTTTTAGTTGAAAATTGATTTTATTTGATATTAGAATGGCTACTCCAGCTTGCTTCTTCAGACCATTTGCTTGGAAAGTTGTTTTCCCCCTTTCACAAAGACAGGTAGTCTCTGTCTTTGTCTCTGAGGTGTGTTTCCTGTAGGCAGCAGAATGCAGGGTCCTCAATGTATCCAGTTTGTTAATCTATGTCTTTTTATTGGGGAGTTGAGGCCATTGATGTTGAGAGATATTAAGGAATAGTGATTATTGCTTCCTGTTATATTCATATTTGGATGTGAGGTTATGTTTGTGTGCTTTTCTTCTCTTTGTTTTGTTGCTAAGACGATTAGTTTTCTTGCTTCTTCTAGGGTATAGCTTGCCTCCTTATGTTGGGCTTTACTATTTATTATCCTTTGTAGTGCTGGATTTGTAGAAAAATATTGTGTAAATTTGGTTTTGTCATGGAATATCTTGGTTTCTCCATCTATGTTAATTGAGAGTTTTGCAGGATACAGTAGCCTGGGCTGGCATTTGTGTTCTCTTAGGGTCTGTATGACATCAGTTCAGGATCTTCTGGCCTTCATAGTTTCTGGCGAAAAGTCTGGTGTGATTCTGATAGGTCTGCCTTTATATGTTACTTGACCTTTTCCCCTTACTGCTTTTAATATTCTTTCTTTATTTTGTGCATTTGGTGTTTTGACTATTATGTGACGGGAGGTGTTTCTTTTCTGGTCCAATCTAGTTGGAGTTCTGTAGGCTTCTTGTATGTTTATGGGCATCTCTTTCTTTATGTTAGGGACATTTTCTTCTATGATTTTGTTGAAGATATTTACTGATCCTTTGAGCTGGAGTCTTCACTCTCTTTTATACCTATTATCCTTAGGTTTGATCTTTTCATTGAGTCCTGGATTTCCTGTATGTTTTGGACCATTAGCTTTTTCTGTTTTACATTATCTTTGACAGTTGAGTCGATGATTTCTATGGAATCTTCTGCTCCTGAGATTCTCTCTTCCATCTCTTGTATTCTGTTGGTGATGCTTGTATCTACGGCTCCTTGTCTCTTCCTTTGGTTTTCTATATCCAGGGTTGTTTCCATGTGTTCTTTTTTGATTGCTTCTATTTCCATTTTTAATTCCTTCAACTGTTTGTTGTGTTTTCCTGGAATTCTCTCAGGGATTTTTGTGATTCCTCTCTGTAGGCTTCTACTTGTTTATTTATGTTTTCCTGGAATTCTTTCATGGATTTTTGTGATTCCTCTCTGTAGGCTTCTACTTGTTTATTTATGTTTTCCTGTGTTTCTCTAAGGGAGTTCTTCATGTCTTTCTTGAAGTCCTCCAGCATCATGATGAAATATGATTTTGAAACTAGATCTTGCTTTTCTGGTGTGTTTTGATATTCTGTGTTTGCTTTGGTGGGAGAATTGGGCTCCGATGATGCCATGTAGTCTTGGTTTCTGTTGCTTGGTTTCCTGTGCTTGCCTCTCGCCATCAGATTATCTCTAGTGTTACTTTGTTCTGCTATTTCTGACAGTGGCTAGACTGTCCTATAAGCCTGTGTGTCAGGAGTGCTGTAGACCTGTTTTCCTGTTTTCTTTCAGCTAGTTATGGGGACAGAGTGTTCTGCTTTCGGGCGTGTAGTTTTTCCTCTCTACAGGTCTTCAGCTGTTCCTGTGGGCCTGTGTCTTGAGTTCACCAGGCAGGTCGCATGCAGCAGAAAAGTTGGTCTTATCTGCGGTCCCGAGGCTCAAGTTTGCTCGTGGGGTGTTGCTTATGAGCTCTCCGTGGGGCAGCAACCAGGAGGACCTGCGCCGCCCTTTCTGGGAGCTCCCGTGCACCAGGGTCCCACATGGTGTTTGGTGTTTTCCTCTGGAATCAGAGATGTGGGCAGAGTGTAGTCTCTTCTGGTTTCCCAGGCGTGTCTGCCTCTCTGAAGGTTTAGCTCTCCCTCCCACAGGATTTGGGTCTGTTTTCTCCCTTCTTACTTCAGCGTAGGGATAATAATGGTTTCTAAACTCTACCTGCCCCAGTTTCCTTTTTAAATTTTCTATAACACCACATGGTTTTGAGAAATGTCATTTCATATGTTCTTGTGAGGGTTTGGTTTATAAGAATCAGAGGGGCTAGAATCTAGAAATGGTAACTAGAATTTACACAGAATAAATGATAAAGGGACAGGATCTAGCCAAGCTGAGTAGATGAGGTGTAGCATCTAACTGCTATGAAGCAACAACTCAGTGTGGCAGAGATCTCCTAGCCAACACCCCATGTTCTTTCCTATTTTATTTTTTGTACCACGTGCCACTGAATGTTGGACCTAAACTTAAGTGTATCTATATCTATTATAATTAAGATTGTTTCTCCCATTGAACTTTAAGCCTTCAGAAAGTAGGGACCTTTTCTGTCTCCTTCACCATTGAAGTCCAAGTACCCGGCAGCAGGCTTTCTACATAATAAATACATAGTGAATCCCTGAGTGAAGGAAGAAAGGACTTGGCTTCTCTGTATCTTCTTCTGCTTCATAGAGGAGCATCTATGGAGGGAGAACTAGCTAGGCTAGCTTTAACTTGTATCTGAAGAAAATGGTCATTCTTTGGTTGCACAATGTGTAAGTTAAACCAAGGAGGCATGTTACATCTCATCATTTGTCTATTAGCTATATAGAGCTGAGCTGAATGGTCGTTTAGGCCCAATCTGTCCTACCTTGCTTGAGTTGGAAGTCTGAATCAGGATTTTCGAGCTTCAGACTGGATTCCTTTAGAGAAACTTGTGAAGAAACATATCAATAGCTCCTTTCCTTCATGGGGAACAGGATGCTTTTATTGGTAGGAACTGTAGAAATTAGTCTAGGAAAGGTGCTGTTGGTACTATCTACCAGTTTAAGGTTGTCAGCACTCCTCCTTGGCAGTTATTAGAATCTTCTAGGACATCCCTTTGCTTCTCCGTTTCCTGGCTCTTGAGGTCCCTCAGATTATTTTTCCCTAGACCCCACTTTGGACAGTTTCTCCCTGTACCCAGCAATCTGAAGCTTCAAAACCAAACCTCTGAGCTTTTAGGCATAGTATGTGTAGGGGAAGACACATGGTGTTAAAATTTGAATGGCTCAGACATCCAGATGTATTCTAATTCCTGACCCCTCCTATTACCAGCCCAATTTTGTACTGAGAAGCTAATGTTCTGATTTCCAAAGCCCCTAAACTGGTGGGAAAAAAAAATCATGTATCCCATTGGCCAGGCTTTATGATGACCACAACATGGTCTGTGACCTCAAAGGTGGATCTAGATATATAGGTTTAGGAATTTAGTGTCTCCTCTCCCTCTACTTTGTGTGTGTGTGTGTGTGTGTGTGTGTGTGTGTGTGTGTGTGTGTGTGGTGCTGGGGAATAAATTCAGGATCTTCCTTCTGCCAGCCAACTACTCCATTTCTGAACTGGATCTCCATTATACAACTTTGTCCATACTATCCTTGAACTTGTGATCCTTTTGCTTTTGCTTCCCAAGTGCTGGGATTATGCATGTGCTGCCACACCTACCTTCTATGTTCCATTTATTTTGGGACTTCTGCTTACCCATATCACGACTCTGACCATTTGGACTTATGATTTATTACCTCTGCTTACTCATAACTTTTGCTCATTTATCGCTTATAACTACTCATAACCCTTGATATACACTAGTCGCTCTTCTCACATACAGAGGTTTTATAGAGAATCTGAGTTATTTAACCTCTTGCCAATCCTTTTGGGCAAATTTAATGCAAAGCTGGGAAATCTGCCCTTCATAAAATTCATGATAGTCACAGTGGACAGCCTGTGTAATCCCCAGTGTGGTTCATTATCATAGTTAGAAGTCACAGTTTTAAGCTTCCCAAAATAGACACACGTAAGTTTGGAGAAGGTGCTGAGTTTTAATCTAATACAAGAAGGCCAAAATGATAGTCTTCCATGTTCAATGTTCCCTCTGCCTAGAGACCTTTATCTTCAGACTCTTGGCCTAATTTGAATCATGCTTCTCTAAGTTCTTTTCACATTCCTGACCTGAAACTTCTCTCTTCGTTATTACAAAATCCAAGTTGATTAAAAATCCTGCTAAGCCAGTCTATCAAAAATCTTTCTTACCATCCTAGACTGTCTTCAGGACAAGAATTCTGTTGAGTCCATCTGGCAAGAATCTCATCTTGTCTACTACTAGTAATTATTCATCCACTGATAACCATTCACCTGGTTTTGTATTTGAATTAGAGGCCAGTCTCTTGATAACTCTTGCAGTAACTGTTGGGGTGGTTATCATACTTTTTGTGTTATCTTCTTCTTGAATAAAGCCTTCTGTGTCTTTGGCAAATGTCATGAATATTTACCTTTTATTTATTTATTTTCCATCTTACCTTTTATTTTTAATTCTATTACTATTTTATGGATATGATGTGTGCACGTGTGTGCCATGGTGTGAGTAGAGGTCAGAAGTCAGCTTTCAGGAGTTGATTTTCTTTTTTTGCTTTGGACTCTGGGGATAGAACCCAACTTACCAGGGTTAGCTTGTCTTTGCTACTTTGTGGGTTCTTTTTTTCCCTACCCTTTATCCCCCTAGTTTCACCCCCTATTACTAGATAGGAGAGAACGAAGGACAGAGGGGAGGGAGACAGAGATCTCTGAATCTAATCTCTTGTTTCTTTGAGTACGACTACTAACATACCACAATCCCCCCTGCCCTCCTTTCACCCCTCCTTATCCCCCAATGACCAATAACCATCTGCCTCCGCCTTTTGGGGCCCTTGAATTTATATACCTTGAAAAGTTTCCAGAATTCAAAACACCACACAATCAAAGAAACTATCCGAGCCTGGCAAAATCATGCCTCTCCTAGAGCACCATACACATCATAGTCAACTGCTGTGGTCAGTTTGAAGCAGTCCCATATCCCCATATCTGATATTAAAATTTTCATTTCACAGTCTTAAATTTCTGTGGTTCTCTTTCTCTCTCTCTCTCTCTCTCTCTCTCTCTCTCTCTCTCTCTCTCTCTCTCCCCCCCTTCCTTCCTTCCTTCCTTCCTTCCTTCCTTCCTTCCTTCCTTCCTTCCTTTCTTTCTTTCTTTCACAGTTGGAAACTTTAATTTCAATAAGTTGGAATGAAAGAATGAAGGACAATGTTTCTCCAAGCATTATCCAAAACAGAATATAAAAGATCTTTTACAAATTCATCCTGTGGTTTTACTCCAGATGATTTTTTTTTCTTCTCATCTCCACTTGGTGACTCTTACCTCCTTGGTGGTTGCCTACCTAGAAAATTGATAGTGCATGCAGTGCCAGTTGATTTAAAGTTTTATTTTTTCCTTTTTTTTATTGGATTTTTTAAAAAAGATTTATTTCCATATGAGTACACTATAGCTGTCTTCAGACACACCAGAAGAGGTCATCGGATCTCATTACAGATGGTTGTGACCCACCATGTGGTTGCTGGGAATTGAACTCAGGACCTCTGGAATAACAATCAGTGCTCTTAACTGCTGAGCCATCTCTCCAGCCCTTTATTGGATATTTTTAAATTTACATTTCAAATGTTACTCTCTTTTTGGGTTTCCCCTCCAGAAACCTGATATCTCCTGCTGCTTCTATGAGGGTGCTCCCCAACCCCTCTACCCACCCCCTTCCACCTCCCCACCCTCTGACTGTTCCACATCCCATACTTCCTCCCCACACCCCCTGTTTCCGCAAGGATGTCCCCACCCCACCCACCCCACCAGACCTCTAAACTCCCTGGGGCCTCCAGTCTCTTGAGGGTTAGGTGCATCTTCTCTGCCTGAACCCAGACCTGGCAGTCCTCTGCTGTATATGGGTTGGAGGCCTATATCAGCTGGTGTATGCTGCCTGGTTGGTGGTCCAGTGTCTGAGAGATCTCGGGGGTCTAGGTTAATTGAGACTGCTGCTCCTCCTACAGGGTCACCCTTCTCCTCAGCTTCCTCTAGCTTCTCCCTAATTCAAGCATAGGGGTCAGCAGTTTCTGTTCATTGGTTGGGTATACATATCTGCATCTGACTCTCACAGCTGCTTGTTGGGTCTTTTGGAGGGCAGTCATGATAGGTCCCTTCCTGTGAGTGCCCCATAGCCTCAGTAATGGTGTCAGGTCTTGGGGCCTCCCCTTGAGCTGGATCCCATTTTGGGCCTGTCACTCCACCTTCTTTTCCTCAGGCTCTTCTCCATTTCCATTCTCGACAGGAAGAATTATGGGTCAGAGTTTTGACTGTGGGATAGCAACCCCATCCCTCCCTTGATGGCTTGTCTTTCTGCTGGAGGTGGATTCAATAAGTTCCCCTTCCCCACTGTATGGCATTTCATCTAGGGTCCCTCTCTTTGAGTCCTAAGAGTCTTTCACCTCCCAGGTTTCTGGTACATTCTGGAGGGTCCTCCCAACATTCTTCCTCCCAAGGTTGCTTGTTTCCATTTTTTTCTGCTGGCCCTCACGGCTTCAGTTCTTTTCCCCCATCCAATACCAGATCATGTTCTCCTCTCTCCCCACCACCCCAGTCCCCTTTGGTTCCCAGGTCCCTCCCTCCCCCCTTGTAGTTGCTTTCTTCACTTGTGCCCCCACTTTTTTTTTTTTTTTTTTTGCTAATATCTACTTATTAGTGAGAACATACTGTGCATGTCCTTTTGGGTCTGAGTTACCCTACTCAAGATGATATTTTCTAGTCCCATCCATTTGCCTGCAAAACTCCTTGTTCTTAATAGCTGAGTGGTATTCCATTGTGTAAATGAACCACATTTTCTGTATCCATTTTTCTGTCATGGGACATCTGGGTTGTTTCCAGCTTCTGACTATCACAAATATGGCTGCTATGAACATAGTGGAACATGTGCCCCCGTGGAGTGGTGGGGCATCTTTGGGGTATATTCCCAAGAGTGGTATTGTTGGGTCTTCAGGTAGATCTATTTCCAATTTTCTGAGGAACCTCCAGATTGATTTCTAGAGTGATTGTACCAGTTTGCAATCCCACCAGCAATGGAGAATTGTTCCTCTTTCTCTACATCCTCACCAACATGGGTTGTCACCTGAGGTTTTGATCTTAGCCATTCTTATTGGTGTAAGGTGGAATCTCAGGGTTGTTTTGATTTGCATTTCTCTGATCACTAAGGACTTTGAATATTTCTTTAGGTGCTTCTCAGCCATTGGAGATTCCTCAGTTTAGTTCTATAGCCCATTTTTTGATTGGGTTGTTTGGTTTTTTGGTGATTAGCTTCTTGAGTTCTTTATATATTTTGAGTTCTTTATATATTTTGAATATAGGCCTTCTACAGATTGTTTTTCCCAATCTGTAGGTTCCTGATTTATCTTATTGACCATGTCCTTTGCCTTACAGAAACTTTCCAGTTTCATGGGGTCCCATTTATCAATTCTTGATCTTAGAGCATGAGCCATTGGAGTTCTGTTTAGGACATTTACCCACTATGTGCCAATGAATTTGAGGCTCTTTCCCACTTTCTCTTCTAGTAGATTGTAGTAGTATCTGGTTTTATGTTGGGTTTTTGATCCACTTGGACTTGAGTGTATGGTGACAAATATGGGTTTATTTTCATTTTTCTCCATATAGACCAGCACCATTTTTTCATTTTTCCATTTTCTTTGGTTTCTTTGTCAAAGAACAAGTGTGTGTAAGTATGTGGTTGTATTTCTGGGTCTTCGATCCTATTCTGTTGACCAACCTGTCTCTGTACCAATACTATGCAGTTTTTATCACTATTGCTCTGTAGTAGAGCTCGAGGTCAGGGATGGTGATTACCCTGGCTGTTTTTTTTTTTTTTTTTTTTTAATTGTTAAGAATTGTTTTCGCTTATTGTGAGTTTTTTGCCTTTCAGATGAATTTGAGAAATGCTCTTTCTATGTGTTTGAAGAAT
>NC_046161.1:32809759-32856362 GCF_011064425.1 Rattus rattus | reverse complement strand
AGTGGCTATTAGCCCAAATGCCTGAATTACCCTAGATGCCTAGAACAAATGAAACTCAAGACGGATGATCAAAATGTGAATGCTTCACTCCTTCTTTAAAAGGGGAACAAGAATACCCTTGGCAGGGAAGAGAGAGGCAAAGATTAAAACAGAGACTGAAGGGACATCCATTCAGAGCCTGCCCCACATGTGGCCCATACATATACAGCCACCCAATTAGATAAGATGGATGAAGCAGGGTAGCAATGAATATCCCTGTAGTAAGAGCACCAGTGGAAGGAAAGCCCTGGGTCCTGCTAAGACTTAACCCCCAGTGAACTAGACTGTTGGGGGGAGGTCGGCAATGGGGGGAGGGTGGGGAGGGAACACCTATAAGGAAGGGAGGGGGGGAGGAGATGTTTGCCGGAAACCGGAAAGGAATAACACTCGAAATGTATATAAAAATACTCAAGTTAATAATAATAATAAAAAAAAAAAAGGTCAACAGTTAACCTTCTCCACTCAGAACAAGTGTCTCTTCTCCTCTGGGGTGTCTGACATCCCTTAATTGAGTCAAGTTGACTGTGTCTTGTCAGGTTTAATTTTTTATCTTCAGGAGAGAAACTGGGCCTTTAAATACCACCTGCCTTAACATGTGATTATCATATGAAGCAACCCTGCCTTTGCCTGTGTACCCTCAACAAGTTACTTACTTAGCTGTTCCTGCCTCAGTTTCTCTAGTAATAATGCTGCTTGCATTAACAAGTAGAACACTCTAGATGGTCCCTCTCAACTATGTAATCATTAGTTTTGAGAGTCAAATGATCATACTTTTACTTAGAATAATGATCAGTTATTGTGTGGCACCAAACTGTATTTCAGGCACTTCCTTGTCTAACTTGAGTCTCCTAACAGTGCTTTGAGGTTGATCATATTAACTTTTCCACAGGAGACAGATTCCAATAGTACTTCGCTGCCATGCTAGTTAAGTATTAGAACTCATTATAACTTTCATCCGGTACTCAAAGCCATTTCCCCACTGTGCTACATGTCACAAATACCAGCTATTACTTTTATGTGTGTGTAAGCAATTAATAAAGTTCCTCTGAATTTAAAAAAAAAGACTTCTTAATGAAAATGAAGATACAACATACCCAAACTCATGGGAAACAATGAAAGCAGTGCTAAGAGGAAAACACATAGATCTGCATGGCTGCAAAAAGAAACAAGAAAGCATATGTCAGCAGCTTGACAGCACTCCTAAAAGCTCTAGAACAAAAAGAAACAAATACACCCAATAGGAGTAGAAGGCAGGAAATAACCAAACTAAGGGCTGAAATCAACCAAGTAGAAATGAAAAGGACCTCTGTTGAAGGAATCAGAGAGAGAACTGGAAGAGCTTGAAGGGGCTTGAGACCCCATATGAACAACAATGCCAACCAACCAGAGCTTCCAGGGACTAAGCCACTACCCAAAAACTATACATGGACTGACCCTGGGCTCCAACCGCATAGGTAGCAATGAATAGCCTAGTAAGAGCACCAGTGGAAGGGGAAGCCCTTGGTCCTGCCAAGATTGAACCCCCAGTGAACGTGATTGTTGTGGGGGAGGGTGGTAAGGGGGGAGGATGGGGAGGGGAACACCTATAGAGAAGGGGAGGGGAGAGGTTAGGGGGATGTTGGCCTGGAAACTTGAAAGGGGAATAACATTCGAAATGCAAATAAGAAATACTCAAGTAAATAAAGATGAAAAGAAAAGAAAAAGAAATCCATCAACGTAATCCACTATGTAAGCCAACTCAATGAAATAAAAACATATGATCATCTCATTAGTTGCTGAGAAAGCATTTGACAAAATTCCACAATCCTTCATATTAAAAGTCTTGGAAAGGTCAGGAATTCAAGACCTATATCTAAACATAGCAAAAGCAATATACAGCAAACCAGTAGCCAACATCAAAATAAACAGAGAAAAAAATTGCAGCAATCCCACTAAAACCAGGGACTAGACAAGGCTGCTGGCTCTCTTCCTACTTATTCAATATAGTACTCAAAGTCCTAGACAGAGCAATCAAACAGTGAAAGGAGGACAAAGGGATACAAATTGGAAAGGAAGAAGTCAAAATATCACTACTTGCAGATGATAAGATAGTATACTTAAGTGACCCCAAAAACCACCAGAGAGCTACTCAGCCTGAGTAAAATTAACTCAAACAAATCAGTAACCTTCATCTACTCAAAGGATAAACAGTCTGAGAAAGAAATTAGGGAAATCACATCCTTCACAATAGCCACAAGTAACATAAAATATCTTGGTGTGACTCTAACCAAGCAAGTGAAGGATCTATATGACAAGAAATTCAAGTCTCTGAAGAAAGAAATTGAAGAAGAATGCAGAAGATGGAAAGACCTCCTATGCTCATGAATTGGCAAGATTAATATGGTAAAAGTGGCCAAAAGCAATCTACAGATTCAATGCAATCCCCATCAAAATTCCAACCCAATTCTTCATAGAGTTAGAAAGAGCAGTTTGCAAATCCATTTGGAATAGCAAAAAACCCAGGATAGTGAAAACTATACTCAACAATAAAAGAACTTCTGGGGGAATCACCATTCCTGACCCCAAGCAGTATTGCAGAGCAATAGTGATAAATACTGTATGTTATTAGTACAGAGACAGGCAGGTATATCAAAGTAATAGAATTGAAGACCCAGAAATGAACCCACACACCTGTGGTCACTTGATCTTTGACAAAGGAGCTAATGGAAGAAAGATAGCATTTTCAACAAATGGTGCTGGTTCAACTGGAGACCAACATTTAGAAGAATTTCACTTGATCCATGCTTATTGCCCTGTACAAAGCTTAAGTCCAAGGTGATGAAAGACCTCCACATAAAATCAGATATACTCAAACTTATAGAAAAAAGTGGGGATGAGTCTGAAACACAAAGACACTGGGAAAAAATGTTTTGAACAAAACACCAATGGCTTATTCTCTAAGATCAAGAATCAACAAATGGAGACACTGCCCGGATCTGAAGGGACCCAGTCAACAGCTCCCTGCACCTAAATCCCGTGGGAGGGAGAGCTAAACCTTCAAAGGGGCAGATACACCTGGGAAGCCAGAAGAGACTACACTCTGCCCACATTTCTGACTCCAACGGGAAAAAAACTAACGCCATCTGGGACCCCAGTGCACCAGGGCTCCAAAAAAAGGCAGGGCGGGGCCTTCTGGTTGCTGCCCTCGTGGAGAGCTCAAAAACAGGCCTTAGGAGCAACTTCAGCTCCGGGACCAGAGGTAAGACCAACTTTTCTGCTCCAAGTGACCTGCCTGGTGGACTCAGGACACACGCCCACAGGAACAGCTAAAGACCAGTAGACAGGAACAACTACACACCTGAAAGCAGAACACTCTGTTCCCATAACTGGCTGAAAGAAAACAGGAAAACAGGTCTACATAACTCCTGACACACAGGCCTATAGGACAGTCTAGCCACTGTCAGAAATAGCAGAACAAGGTAAGACCAGAGACAACATGTCAGTGAGAGGCAAGCGCAGGAACCCAAGCAACAGAAACCAAGACTACATGGCATCATCGGAGCCCAATTCTCCCACCAAAGCACACACTGAAAGTGGTGAAGCATCTCAAACACATGGGCACTGGAGAAAATTTCCTGAACAAAACACCAATGGCTTATGCTCTAAGATCAAGAATCAACAAATGGGATCTCATAAAACTGCAAAGCTTCTGTAAGGCAAAGGACACTGTGGTTAGGACAAAACGACAACCAACAGATTGGGAAAAGATCCTTACCAATCCTACAACTCATAGAGGGCTTATATCCAAAATATACCAAAAACTCAAGAAGTTATACTGCAGGGAGACAAATAACCCTATTAAAAAGGGGGTTCCAACAATGCCAAGCAACTAGAGCTTCCAGGGACTAAGCCACTACCTAAAGACTATACATGGACTGACCCTGGACTCTGACCTCATAGGTAGCAATGAATATCCTAGTTAAGATTACCAGTGGAGGGGGAAGCCCTTGGTCCTGATAAGACTGAACCCCCAGTGAACTAGACTGTCGGGGGGGAGGGCGGAAATGGGGGGAGGGTGGGGAAGGGAACACCCATAAATATGGGGAGGGGGAGGGATTAAGGGGATGTTTGCCCGGAAACCGGGAAAGGGAATAACATTCGAAATGTGAATAAGAAATACTCAAGTTAATAAAAAAAATGTAAAAAAAAAAGGGGGGGTTCAGAGCTAAAGAAAGAATTCATATCTGAGGAATGCCTAATGGCTGAGAAGCACCTAAAGAAATGTTCAACATCTTTAGTCATAAGGGAAATGCAAATCAAAACAACTCTGACATTTCACCTCAAACCAGTGAGAATGGCTAAGATCAAAAACTCAGGTGACAGCAAATGCTGGCGAGGATGTAGAGAAAGAGGAACACTCCTCCATTGTTGGTGGGATCGCAGACTGGTACAACCATTCTGGAAATCAGTCTGGAGGTTCCTCAGAAAATTGGACATGTACTACCTGAGGACCCAGCTATACCTCTCTTGGGCATATACCCAAAAGATGCCCCAACATATAAAAAAGACACGTGCTCCACTGTGTTCATAGCAGCCTTATTTATAATAGCCAGAAGCTGGAAAGAACCCAAATGCCCTTCAACAGAGGAATAGATACAGAAAATGTGGTACATCTACACAATGAAATGTTACTCAGCTATCAAAAACAATGACTTTATGAAATTCATAGGTAAATGGATGGAACTGGAAAATATCATCCTGAGTGAGCTAACCCAATCACAGAAAAATACACATGGTATGGACTCATTGATAAGTGGCTATTAGCCCAAATGCTTGAATTACCCTAGATGCACAGAACACATGAAACTCAAGAAGGATGACCAAAATGCGAATGCTTCACTCCTTCTTTAAAAGGGGAACAAGAATACCCTTCAGATGGAATAGGGAGGCAAAGTTTAGAACAGAGGCAGAAGCCTGCCCCTCATGTGGCCCATACATATACAGCCACCAGACTAGAAAAGATGGGTGAAGCAAAGAAGTGAAGGCCGACAGGAACCAGATGTAGATCTCTCCTGAGAGACACACCCAGAATATAGTAAATACATGGGCAAATGCCAGCAACAAACCACTGAACTGAGAACGGGACCCCCATTGAAGGAATCAGAGAAAGGACTGGAAGAGCTTGAAGGGGCCCAAGACTCCATATGAAAAACAATGCCAACCAACCAGAGCTTCCAGGGACTAAGCCATTACCCAAAAACTATACATGGACTGACCCTGGGCTCCAACCTCACAGGTAGCAATGAATAGCCTAGTAGAATATGTAGTAGAATAGAGCACCAGTGGAAGGGGAAGCCCTTGGTCCTGCTAAGACTGAACCCCCAGTGAACGTGATTGTTGTGGGGGAGGGTGGTAATGGGGGGGAGGGGAACACCCATAGAGAAGGGGAGGGGGAGTGGTTAGGGGGATGTTGGCCTGGAAACTGGGAAAGGTACTAACAATTGAAATGTAAATAAGAAATACCCAATTTAATAAAGATGAAGAAAAAAAAGAATTGACAAATGGGATCTCATAAAGCTGAAAAGCTTCTGTAAGGCAAAGGACACCGTCATTAGGACAAAATGGCAACCAACAGATTGGGAAAAGATCTTTACCAATCCTGCAACTGATAGAGTGCTAATATCCAAATTATACAAAGAACTCACAAAGTTAGACTCCAGAGAGCCAAATAACCCTATTAGAAATGGGGTACAGAACTAAACAAAGAATTCACAGCTGAGGAATATAGAATGACTGAGAAGAACCTAAAGAATAGTTCAAGTGCTTAGTCATCAGGGAAATGCAAATCAAAACAATCCTGAGATTGCACCTCACACAAGTCAGAATGGCTAAGATCAAAAACTCACATGACAGCAGATGCTGACAAGGATGTGGAGAAAGAGGAACACTCCTCCATTGTTGGTGGGATTGCAAACTGGTACAACCCCTCTGGAAATCAGTCTGGAGGTTCCTCAGAAAATTGGACATTGCACTACCTGAGGACCCAGCTATACCTCTCCTGGGCATAGACCCAAAAGGTGCTCTAACATACAACAAAGACACACTTGATATGCACTCATTGATAAGTGAATATTAGCCCAAATGCTTGAACTACCCAAGATGCACAGACCACATGAAACTCAAGAAGGATGGCCAAAATGTATATGCTTCACTCCTTCTTTAAAAAGGGAACAAAAATGACTATAAGAGGAGATAGAGAGGCAAAGTTGAGGGCAGAGACTGAAGGAATGGCCATTCAGAACCTGCCCCACATGTGGCCCATTTATATACAGCCACCAAAACTAGATAAGATGGATGAAGCTAAGAAGTGCATGCTGACAGGAACTGGAGATAGATCTCCCCTGAGAGACACAGCCAGAATATGTCAAATACAGAGTTGAATGGCAGAAGCAAACCACTGAACTGAGAACAGGACCCCCGTTGGAGGCATTAGAGAAAGGACTGGAGGAGCTGAATGGGCTTGTGACCCCATGAGAACAACAATGTCAACCAACCAGAGCTTCTAGGGACTAAACCATTCCACTTCCAAAGATTATACATGGACTGACCCTGGGCTCCAACTTCATATGTAGCAGTAAGTAGCCTTTTTGGGGCACCAGTGGAAGGGAAGCCCTTGGTTGTGCCAAGGCTGGACCCCTAGTGTAGGGGATTGTTGGGGGTGTGGTAATGGGGAATGGATGGGGAGGGGAACACTCATATAGAAGGCGAGGGGTAGGGATTAGGGGGCTAATGGACAGGAAACTAGGAAAGGAAATAATATTCTAAATGTAAATAAGAAATATCCAATTTAATAAAAATGGAGGAAAAAAGAAAACTTAAAAAAATGTACATCTAAGAAAAATTTTTCTTACAAATGTGCTTAATTCTACCTATAACATGTGTGTGTGTGTGTGTGTGTGTGTGTGTGTGTGTGTGTGTTTGTGTGTGTTTCCAGCATCTTGTGAAGTCCAGGTACTTACTACACCCGGGACAGCTCCAGAGAAGTGACCTCCAGATGTTCAATCTCCTCTCACAGACACAGACACTTCTATTAGACATGTTCCTTCTAACCTATCCTTAGATGGTTCCACAGACACTGAACAACAAGGAAACAGCCAACTCTAAGACTGGACACACATCCCATACCCACTTTTTTAGGTTCCCTAGAGACATGTCACCCCAAAATAAGCATGAAGTAGTCAGAGATCACAATGACCCTATTCCTGCTCCACCATCGCCTTTCTAATTTTTCTTTTTCAATTAAACCAAAATGGAAAAATGTTAGCATTCTGTCTAAGCTCCACGCCCACAGTTGCCTGACAGGAACCAGATATGCCTGACACTATAAAAGGGGCTGCTTGATCCCTCCTCACTCTCTTGCTCTTGTTCCCTTGCTCTCACCCTCTTTCCCCTTTGTCCCTTTTCTCCCTATTCCCCTCGCCCTTTCTCTCTACATGCTCATGGCTGGCTTGTAGTCTACTCTCCTTCTCTACTCTCTTCTCCTCTTTCTTCTCTCTTGTCCTTCTCCCTTGTCTTGTCCTTTCATTAAATCTCTCCATGTGGAAAAATTGAAAAAAAAATAACCCAATGGGGGGAAAAAAACAAGGCATGGACCTAATCAGAGAATTCTCAAAAGATTAAATACGAATGACTTAAAAAATACCTTTTTAATTTACATTATCCTAGCCATCAGGAAACTGCCTTGCAATTTCATCTTACTCCAATCAGAATGGTGTTGAGTGGTTTGTTTTCTAGTTTTACTAGAGAGCAATGGTGATTTTAAAAAAAACTGCATAGTATTGGTACAGAAATAGACACAATGACCAATGAAATCAAATGGAAGACCCAGAAATAAACTCACACACCTATGGACGCTTGATTCTTGATAAAGAAGCCAAAACTATACAGTAGAAAAATCAAAGCATCTTCAACAAATGGTGCTGGACTAACTGTATATCTACATGTAGAAGAATGAAAATAATCCATACTTACAACCCTACACAAAGCTCAAACCCAAGTGGATCAAGGGCCTCAACATAAAACTGGATACACTAAATCTTATAGAAGAGAAAGTGGAAAATACCCTTGAATGTGTTGGTACAGGAGAGAAGTTCCTGAACAGAACACCAATGGCTCAAGCTCTAAGATCAGCAATTGGTAAATGGAATGTCATGAAACTGCAAAGCTTCTGTAAGGCAAAGGACACTGTCAACAGGATAAAACACAGTCCACAGGTTAGGAAAGTACCTTAACCAATCCTACATCTGACAGAGGGCTCATATCCAAAATTTACAAAGAACTAAAGAAGTTAGACACCAACAACCCAAAAATCTAATTGGGTACAGAAATAAACAGAATTCTCAACAGAGTAATCTTGAACAGCCAAGAAGCATTTAAAGAAATGTTCGGAGTTCTTAGTCACCAGGGAAATGCAAACCAAAACAACTCTGACACTCATCAGAATGGCTAAGATCTCAAACTTAAGAGATAGCACATGCTGGCCAGGATATAGAGCAAGAGGAACACTCATCAATCACTGGTGGGAGTGTAAACTTATACAACCACTTTAGAAACCAATTTGGAGTTTTCTCAGAAAATTGGGAATAGCTCTACCTCAAGGCCCAGCCATGCCACTCCTGGGTCTACACCCAAAAGATGCCCCAACATCTCACAAAGGCACTTGCTCAACTATATTATAGCAGCTTTATTCACAATAGCCAGAAACCAGAATCAACCCAGATATCCCTCAACTGAAGAATGGATAAAGAAAATGTGGTATATCTACACGATGTAATACTATTCAGCTTTTTTTTTTCTTTTCTTTTTTTTCGGAGCTGGGGACCGAACCCAGGGCCTTGCGCTTCCTAGGCAAGCGCTCTACCACTGAGCTAAATCCCCAACCCCAAATGTGTAGCCCAGGCAAATCCTACTGGCGTGTGCCACCACAACCGGCCTATTCAGCTTTATAAGGCAAGACATCACTAATTTTTTAGGCAAATGGATGGAACTTAAGAATATCATTCTGAGGGTTGGGGATTTAGCTCAGTGGTAGAGCGCTTGCCTAGGAAGCACAAGGCCCTGGGTTCGGTCCCCGGCTCCGAAAAAAAGAAAAGAAAAAAAAAAAAGATTATCATCCTGAGTAAGGTAACTCAAACCGAAAAACACATGCATGGTAAATACTCACATCTAAGTGGATATTAGCCATGAAATACAGGCACCATGTTACACTCCATAGACCCAAAGAAGGGGTGTAAAGAAGGAAGGCCCAAGCAAGGAAGCTTGAATCTCACTCAGAAGAGGGAATAAAATAATCATAAGATGTAGATGAAGAGAGAGAATTGGGAGGGATGAGAATGGGGAGATGAATGGATGATTTGGTATCAGATGTAGGGAAATCACGTGAGATGGCTAGATGAACATGAAAAGAAATGGAAATCTGCAACTGACAGGGGTGAGGAGTGGTGGGCATCTCCAGGATGAGATGTGGACTGGGACAAGGGAGGCACCCAAAAATTAATGAGGGTGGCCTTAGCTGTGACTCACTTTATTGGGGATATGGAACCTAAAGAGGCCACCTCCTGTATCCAGACAGGAACTCCAGTGGAGCAATGGAGACACCAACCCATCTACAAAACTTTCAACCTAAAATTTACCCAATCTTCAAGTAATACAGACATGGGGGAGGGAGCAGAGACTGAGAGAATGGCCAACCAATCACCACCCAACTTGAGAGCCATCCCACGGACAAGCACTGATCGCTAACACTATTAATGATACTCTGTTGGGCTTGCAGACAAGAGTCTAGTATGGCTATCCTCTTAGAGCCTCCACACAGCAACTGAAGCAGACAGATATAGACACCCACAACCAAACAGTGGTTGGAGCTTGGGGATTCTTAGGGAAGAATAGGAGGAAGGATTGTGTATCCCAAATGGGATAGGAACTCCACAAGAAGACCAACAGCATCAAATAACCTAGACCCTTGGGGCTCTCAGAGTCTGAACCAACAACCAAAGAATATACTCCTCCCTGCACATATGTAGCAGAGGTGTAGCTTGATCTTCATGTGGGTTCTGAACAACTGGAGCAGAGACTATCCCAAAAGCTGTTGCCTATACATGTGATATGTTCTACTAGCTGGGTTGCCTTGTCTGGCCTCAGTTGGAGAGAAAATGCCTAGCTTTGAAAAGACTTGAAGTGCCAGGGAAGGGAGAGATACCCAGGGGCTGCCACCTGCCCAGAGGAGGAGGAGGAGAGGGGAGGGGGAAAAGGACTATGTGAGGGGTGACATGAATAAGTAAAGACAATTTAATTAATAAATTTTAAAAATTTTTAAGCGGTTTGTTTCAAGAGTACACATGAAGCCAGCCACATATGTAGCAGAGGATGGCCTTCTTGGGCATCAATGGGAGGAGATGCCCTTGGTTCTGTGAAGGCTTGATGCCCCAGTGTAGGGTAATGCTAGGTCTGGGAGGTGTGAAGGAGGGGGTGGGGGAGCACCCTCATAGAAACAGGGGGAGAGGAGGTGGGATAGGGGGATTCCAGAGGGGAACCTGGGAAAGTGGGTAACATTTGAAATGTAAATAACATCCAATTTTTTAATGCAAAAAAAAGAGAAAAATATGATTTGTTTCCAAGTTTGAGAAAATAATTGTTAATTTACAAGTGGCTATCAATTGCAGGTAGTGTCTAGTTTAAAGATGAGGACATATGTCCATTTCTTTCATCTCTAAGACCCATTTTGGTGAGGACCTATGAGGCCCTGTCCGTACTGCCAGATTTGTGAGTTCTATTGTGCATAGATCCTCTTGAGGGTCTTGGTTTTTTTTGGTGTCCTCTCTCCCCTCTGGCTCCTACACTATTACTACATCCTCTTCCATAGAGTGCCTGTGCCCTGAGGAGAAGAAATTGATAGAAACATCCCACTTAGGACTGAGTGCTTCATGGTCTCTTGATCTTTGAATGTTATCTGCTTGCAGATCTCAGTTTGTGTTCCCATCTGCTGCAGAAATAATGGTCTCTGGTGGTAGAATGGTCTCTGGTGGTAGAATGTCTTTAGTTATTTTACTGCTGTGTCCTTTGCAACACAGTAGTATTTGGGATTCCCCTAGGCCTCTGGCACATCTGATCTCAGATTCTTGGCCACCCAAGCAACATTGGATGTGGATTCTATCTCATGAAGTAGGCCTTAAATCCAATCAGATTTTGGTTGGTTACTGTACTGGCTGGTTATATGTCAAGGTAACACAAGCTAAAGTCATTGGAGAAGAAAAAGCATCAATTGAGAAAACGCCTCAAAAGATCCAGTTGTAGGGCATTTTTTTAATTTGTTATCAGTGGAGGAGGGCCCAGTGCCATCCTTGGGTTTGTGGTCTAGGTTCTATAAGAACAACAGGCTAAGCAAGCAAGCCAATAAGCAGGACTCCTCTATGGCTTCTGCATCAGCTCCTACCTAAACAGATTCAGAAGTTTAATCCAGTATCATCATGGTGGGAAGCATGGCAGTGTAAAGGCAGATATGATGCCAGAGAAGGCAGTGGTCCTACATTCGGATTGGCAGACAGCAGGAAGAAAGAGTGATACTGGGACTGCCTTAAGCATTTGAAACATCACAGCCCATCCCCAGTGACACCCTTTCTCCAACAATGCCATACCTACTCTAACAAGTGCACACCTCCTAAAAGTGCCACTCCATATGAGCCTATAGGGGCCATTTTCATTAAGATCACCACACCATTGGAGCCCTTTGTCTAACAACTCAATTGTATAACCTACTCCCAGTACTGGAAGCTTTATTTGGTGATGAGAGATGTCCACTTGAAGCTGTCTCTCCCAGTATTTGGCAATTTCATGTAGCTCACTTCCATATATGTATATATTATAGGAAATTTCTACTATAACAGGTTTCCATATGACCTCTCAGAGGGCCCTTAGTTTAGCTATCTCTTCCAGTATTCCCTCCCTTGCCAACTCTGACTTCCCCCTCCTAATTTGATCTTCACATTCTAGAAGTACATCTTCTTGTTCATTAATAACTATCTATTCTATTTCCCATTCCTAGTGAAATTTATCCCTGCCACCTAGCCTGGAGCACTTTAAAAAATATTTACTAGCCATTTCCATTCCTTTTTTTCCTTTCCTCCTCCTCCTCCTCATCTTCCTTTTTATCCTCCTCCTCCTCCTTTTTTCTCTTCCTCCTCCTCCTCATCACTTTTGAAAACTATTCATTTCAGTTACCCATTTATGAATGGCATTTTTATTTCCTTGGTATTTATTTTCTCTCATTTTGGGGTGTTATCTTTGATTCTTCAGACATGTTTTGTGTACTTGGAATACCTACAACTATCAAGAAATTAGTAAAGGGTCATGGGAAAAGGATACTCCAGGAGGAAAATTAGAATACAAGTTAAATGGGGAGGAGAATGGAAGGGTAGGGTAGAGGAAGGAATGTGGCAAGGGATAAAGAATGCTGTAGTTGTATTTTTTTACTACATTAATTGTGTATCTGTCTGTTTCAATGGTGAGTGGGGGGATGTATACACATCCTGCAATGTTCTTTACATGGAGGTCAAAGAAAAACATGAATAGATCCATTTACTCCTTGTACCGTGTGGGTTTGAGGAACTGGAATCAGATCATCAGGCTTAGTGACAAATAACTTTACCCATTGACCCCCTACCACCACTTGCATGATTACCACTAAGTCTGACTACTGAGTTCAGCCTTCAGAACTAACATGGTAGAAAAATAGTACTGAGTCATAAAGGTTCATCTTGGACTTCAACATGTGTCATGGAATGACAATATAGAAAGACACACAAAATAAATAAATGCAAATATTATGTAATAGAAAGTAATCTAGACAACTATGAAGGATTGATGAAAAACTTTAAAGGTATACAATGAATGAAAGAGCATCAAATCCAATGGAGTAAATTAAATGTAGACTACAAAAGACATCTAAGCCATACGATGGAAAGACAAGGTATCGGCTTCAAGACAAGTCAATAGTAGAATGCTCGCTGACATGCTCCATTGCCAGGATTCAAGGAACAGCACTGAAAAGCAAAGTTACAATGATTTTAATATTTGTATATACATACTCACATGTAAATACATATAAATATACATCATAATTTATTCATGATTTTAAAGTTTTGAAATTTATTAATGATTTAAAGCTTTGGAATTTATTAATGACTTTAAAGCCTGAACAGGTAAACAAGCTGTGTGTTGGCAGTGTGGGATGGGATTACTAGCCATGTTTCCTGTGGAGAGCATTATCTGTATTTTGTCAGTTGAGTAAGCATGTGCTGGAAAAAATAAAAAAGTAAAGGTGCCAACAACATCAACTTCAAATTTATGTGTTTACTAGGAAAAGCTAAACTGGACAATCTTTCCATGGGTACACAAAATAGAATTAGATGCTGTGATGCTGAAGTGACCTCAGCCCATGTAATGGCTAATATTAACTGTAAACTTTATTGTATCAGGATGTTCAAGACATTCCTCAAACACCTCTCTGGATGTGTCTGTGACATATCTAGACTTATCAGGATATGATGTCTCTGACCCAATTAAAGATTAAAGCCCTGGGTTCTTTCAAATTTTGAATAGATTGTTAAGTGTTGTAGGCTGGGTTGAAGAAAGCAGTCACTGGGTAACTAATTAGTAAGTAATAAGTCAGGATTAACTGAATGGTGGTTAGGCAGTGGCCCGGCTATTGTGCTCTTTAAGGCATATTGAAATATAAAAGCTGTGCATGTGCCTTTCATTTGGAAACATAAACCACTGAAGTGGGAAGTAACCTGCACTGGGCTTTATTTATTAATATTTAATATGACAGATATGTACTAGAACTAAAAATATTGACTTGCAACCTTGGCAAAAGAGGCATCAATAATCTGAAGGTTATAAAGGGCAGGTGTAAGATCTGTCTTACTCACTAGGATAAAAACCAGTGTTGATAAAGGTGATGAATGTCACTTATTGATTGAAATATGGAGGAAGCAAAGGAAGCAACAAGAATCTAGAAGAGGGAAGCACTGGGCAGTGGGAAGCAGAGAGCATCTCTCTGTCCCTACCTGAACTGCTGACACATCAGCAATGGATGCTGATTACAGGCAGGTGTCAGGACTTGGTCAGTTCAGGGAACAGATGTTGTGAGGCTATGAGAGCACAAGGAAGGGGGAAGGGCTCACCTGCATCGGAATTGAGCAAGAAGTAGCCTGGCCTCTAAAACTCATTGCAGAGTGATTGGTCGTGGCAACATGTAAAATCCAGTGTTAGATTATAATGGTGGAAAGTCTTATTTAAGCAGTGAGAAGAACAATCTTGCATCCCAAAGAGGATATCAACACCTGTATATGAAGGAAAGCAACAGACAAACAAAAACATTTGTGAAATCGGAATCTCAATAATTGAGGAGAGTCATGCTCCCCAGTGTAATCTATGCCAGCTACATTGAAGTTACTGTAGTGACCTTCAATCGACCTGTAATTCGGCCAGCAGGAATGCCTCCCATCCCCAAAACTGCTGAATAGAATTTTACAATTCAAATGCTCTCATCCCAAGAGAACTTCTCAAGACCATGCAGAGACTCCCCCCTCAAAAATGTGTCTTCATCTGGCCAAGAACAGAAGACAACCGGTACCAAGTACAAAAGAGCCTTGTCCTGAGTTTACACAGAAACACAGTCCCCCACAGTTTCTGCTTTGTCCCAGGAGTGCAGCAAGTGCTACTTCATTTGTCAGCAGCAAACAGGATCACCCTGAAGTCTCCCAGACTTGACCCACCTTGAGAAACTACCAGTATGCCACATTCCTGGTCCTCTTTAGCCTCACAGGTGGAGTTTCCTTTCTCACAAATTCCATCTGAGCTTAACATACCACACTCCAAACATCTCAGAGCTACAAGGCAAAAATCAAGAGTAAGAGTTTCACTCATTAACCAGATTCAAGCCAGCTTAGCTTATGGCTATAGTCAATGAATAATCAACAGTGACCAAGGAAAGATCTGTGTGTATGCTGAGCTGAGCCCTACAGGGTGATCCATGACCTTGAAGCCTAGGAAAGGTTTAAGAAGAACCAGGTTTACCCACACTCAAATGTGAATGGACAGGGCTGTAGGGAGGAAGATCAGAGTTCTGATGTAGGAGCTTGAGCTTACCACCTATGACCAGACAGGTGCTCCCCATCACATCATTATCTGCATCCTGTCAAGGACCTTCCAGCATTATTTTCAATGCAAATATAGACCTGTGCACAAGTCAGCTGGAGGAATTGAGAATATTAGTTTCTTAAAACCTGAGGAGGAAAGCTGAAGTACTAGGAGAAAGGACACCAAGACCAGAGCTGTGACAAAGAAGAAGAGGGACTGGAGAGGTCCCTACTGTGTACAAGAAAGGGCAGGGAAGGAAGGTGGTGTGAGAACGCAGAAATGAAGGGTGTAAAGTCACTTATAAAAGTAGTCCAGTCTAGTATCTTACTCCTCACCTCCCAAAACCCAATACCCTTTGACAGATTGTCTGCTTGATGGCACCATCTGCCATGATCTCACCTTGCAGGAAGCCTATCACAAAGGAGAGGCCCAGCATAAGGAGCAGGATATTCTTTCCCATGGCAGTGATCTCCTAGGTAAGAAGAGTAGCAGAGATAGGACTGAGTACTCAAGGCCTCAACTATGCATGCTTATATATGAACTCAGGCTAGCAGGAAAGCCAATGGGATCCCAAGCCAGTGGGCTGAACAGATAGCCTAGGGGAAGCACAGATCCTACGTGCTTCACTGTGTCTGCTCACATCTACACCACCACACAATGGTTCAAGTTCTTCTAGATTCGTGTCTACATATTTATTTCACTAACTTTCCAATAGGGGTTAATTGCTGTGAGATTTTTTGAAACCGGGACCTGAGGAGCCTAGAGGGTGCTACACACTAGGCTATGGCTCACACACAGAAGCCAATAGCCTCAGCCTCTGCATCCAGATATTTAAATTCCTGGATTCTGTGTGAATGAGATATACATCTAAGAATACATTTAATTGCTCAATAAACCACTGAAACCCAAATTGCAGACTCTTGTTCATCTTCCATGCAGACTACAGTCATCTTCCTTGGGGCTAGATAGAAAGACAAGGAAACTACAGGGCCATGTAAGGAGAACATGGTAGAAAAACAGAACTTTCGTTCTGGATCTGGTTTCCTGGTCCTACTGATGGAGTCAGGAAGCTTAAAGCACCACTGATAAAACCAAAATTATACAGAGACCACATCTGCTTTCTAGAAACCTCTCAAACAGGTACAAAGATGAAAATAAACTCTGTTTACATAGTACCAAAAGTATGTAAAACATCTCCTATCTTTTCCTTTCTAAAACTGCTTTTGGAGCTGCCCAAATGGTATATAAACTGGTTGTAAAGAGAGAGAAGACTCTCCCTTGGGAAGCCCACGACCATATTTGGGTATTGTTAGTACACGGGCCATCAGATGATGTCCTCCTCTCCCACTGTGCTGCTCTAGACTGTCTTCATACCAGAAATCCCTAGATGTGCTTCAGCTTTTCGGCCATTACAAACAAACTACACTGATGCCCCCCTCCCCCAGAAATGACTGCTTGTTTTTAAGACTTAGTTTCTTGTGTCAGTTGGTTTTGGTTCGGTTCTGTGGTGTTTTGTTTGTTTGTTTTTAAGACAGGTCGATGGTAGCTATCTCTCCTACTCTTTGAGTTGACTCTTGTAGCAATTTCATGATATCTTTAATCCCCCAACCTCACAGCCCCATCATGCTGCCTCTGGCATGATGTGATGCTCTCTGACGTCAAGGTCTAGATTGCCCCACTCCTTATGGACATGGATCACCTCTCTCTGAACAAAGCTTATTTCTTGAGTAGTTTTGTGTCAGCTCCTTTCCAAATATCTGTTCTCTTTTCTTGACAGATATGTCTTATTATTTGCTTCAGCACCTCTTTAAGCCCTTGTTGAATGTTTTCAGCTGAACTAGATGGGAACAACAGAAATAGAGGATTTTAAAAAGAACTAAAATTTAAAATCTACATGTATGAAGCTTTGAAGAATAAAAATTAAACTACAAATCAATTTATTAAGTTTGAAAAATGTCAGAGCCAGGTTTGGTGTCCCACTCTAGCTTTAGTACATTCTTATTAATGAGACTTCAGAGGTGTCCTAATTAATTAAGTTGCTACTCAAGTTCACTTTCAAGACTCTCACCAGAGCTGGAATGATAGCTTAGTCAGTAAAGTATCTGTTACACAAACTCAAGATCCTGATTGAGCTCAGCGTGCCAGCAAGCACAGCAAGTGCAGGGTATGCCTATGGGATTGCAAGCCATCACTCAGAAGTAGAGATGAGAGAATCTCTGGCTTACAAGCAAGCTAGGGCTAGGCAGTCAAGGAGCTCCAGGTTGGAAGAGAGATGTTTTCTAAACAATGAAGTGCCATTTACTATAATAATAGAGCCTTAAGAGCAGAGGTGGACCTTGGGAAAGGAGGGAGGACATTATCTAAAACAATACAAAATATGGAGGAAGACAAATGATGTACCGTCTATGATCTCTCTAACATACATTCATACATCTGTATATTTATACCTTTCTATACAATATGTACCCATGTATATACCATATACATACAAAAAGAGACACACAACTCCAATAAATTACTTGTATTTTATACCTAATGATCCATCCTTGTATTCAATGAATGAATGCATACACACACACACACACACACACACAAACTGCACACTTACACACACACTCTGCATATGCGCACACAAGCACACTACTGATATAGCTGATTATTATGTAGTCATTCTCTTTTGAGAACATTCACAATGATTTCCATATTGTCTGAGTAAATTTTCATTCACATCAATAATTTGTAAGTGTCCTGTTCCTCTTCTGCGACTTCTCTAACCTAACAAACCACAGCATCTTTTTTTAATGGTGTTTTCTTTTCTTTATTTTTTTTAATCTACATTTCAAATGTTATTCGTTTCCCAGTTTAGAGTCCATAAGCTTCCTATCTCATCCCCCTCCCCTTCTTATATTCGAGTTCCCCTCCACAAACACCCCTGCTTCCCACCTCTCCACCCTGACATTCCCCTACACTGGGGGTGGGGGCAGCTTTGGCAGGAACAAGGCCTTCTCCCATTGGTGCCCAACAAGGCAATCCTCTGCTACATATGCAGCTGGAGCCATTGGTCTGCCCATGTGTACTCTTTGGGTAGTGGTTCCGTTCCTGGGAGCTCTGGATGGTTGGTATTGTTGTTCTTATGGGGATGTGAACCCCTTCGGCTCCTTCAATCCTTTCTCTAACTTCTTCAATGAGAACCCTTTCTCAGTTAATGTTTGCTGCTAACATTCACCTTTATATTTGTCATGCTCTGGCTCAACCTCTCAGGAGATGCCTATATCAGGCTCCTGTCAGCATGCACTTTTGGCTTCATCAATATTGTCTAGTTTTGGTGGCTGTACATATATGAGCTGGATCCACAGGTAGGGCAGGCTCTGATTAGCCATTCCTTCAGTCTCTGATCCAAACTTTGCCTCTATATCTTCTCCTCCTATGAATATTTTTGTTTCCCCTTTTAAAAAGGACTGAAGCATCCTCACTTTTGTCATCCTTCTTCTTGAGCTTCATGTGGTCTGTGGATTGTATCTTGGGTATTCAAGCTTTGGGGCTAATATCCACTTATCAGTGAGTACATACCATGTGTGTTTTCTGTGATTGGGTTAAATCACTAAGGATGATATTTTCATCCATTCATTTGCCTATGAGTTTCATGAAGTCATTGTTTTTGATACCTGAGTTGCACTCAATTGTGTAGATGTACCACATCCTCTGTATTCATTCCCCTATTGAAGGGTATCTGGGTTCTTTCCAGCTTCTGGCTATTATAAAAAAAAAAGCTTTGAAGAACATAATGGAACATGGGTTTTTGTTGTACGTTAGAGCAACATTTGGGTATATGTCCAGGAGTAGTATAGTTGGGTCCTCAGGTAGTACAATGACCAATTTTCTGAGGAAACTCCAGACTTCTTTCCAGAGCGGTTATACCAGCTTGCAATCCCATGAACAATAAAAAGTGTTCCTCTTACTCCACATCCTCACCAGTATCTGTTGTCACATGAGTTTCTGATCTTAGCCATTCTGACTGGTGTAAGGTAAAATCTCAGGGTTTTTTGATGTGCATTTCCCTGATGACTAAGGAGGTTGAACATTTCTTTAGGTTCTTCTGGGCCATTTGATATTCCTCAAGTGAGAATTCTTGGGGTACCTCTTTACCCCATTTTAATAGGGCTATTTGGTGCTCTGGAGTCTAACTTTTTGAGTTCCTTATATATATTGGATAATAGCCTTCTACCAGAATATGGATTGGTAAAGATCTTTCCCCAATCTGTTGGTTGCTGTTTTATCCTATTGACAGTATCCTTTGCCTTACAGAAGCTTTGCAATTTTATGAGGTCCCATTTGTCAATTCTTGATCTTAGAGCATAAGCCATTGGTGTTTTGTTCCAGAAATTTTCTCCAGTGCCCATGTGTTCAAGACTCTTCCCCACTTTTTCTTCTATTAGTTTGAATATATCTGGTTTTATGTGGAGGTCCTTCATCACCTTGGACTTAATCTTTGTACAAGGCGTTAGGAATGCATTGATTTGCATTCTTCTACATGCTGATCTCCAGTTAAACAAGCACCATTTGTTGAAAATGCTATCTTTTTTCCACTGGATGGTTTTAGCTCCTTTGTGAAAGATCAAGTGACCAGAGGTGTTTTGGTTCATTTATGGGTCTTCAATTCTATTGCATTGATCTACCAGCCTGTCTCTGTACCAATGCCATACAGTTTTTATCACTATTGCTCTGTAATACAGCTTGAGGTCAGGGATGCTGAATCCCCAAGAAGTTCTTTTATTGTAAAGAATAGTTTTTTCTATCCTGAGTTATTGTAATTCCAAAAGAATTTGCAAATTGCTCTTATTATCTATATGAAGAATTGAGTTGGAATTTTGATGGGAATTTCATTGAATCTGTAGATTGCTTTTGGCAAAATGCAGAAATGCATTTTTACTATATTAACCATGCCAATCCATGATCATGGGAAGTCTTTTCATCTTCTGAGATCTTCTTCAGTTTCTTTCTTCAGAGACTTGAAGTTCTTGTCATACAGATATTTCACCTGCTCCATTAGAGTCACACCAAGGTGTTTTGTGTTATTTATGACTATTGTGAAGGGTGTAATTTCCTAATTTCTTTCTCATCCTGTTTATCCTGTGAGTAAAGGAAGGGTACTGATTTGTTTGAGGTCATTTTATACTGAGACACTTTGCTCAAGTTGTTTATCAGGCTGAGTATTTCCCTGGTGGAACTTTTGGAGTCACTAAATATACTATCATATCATGTGCAAATAGTGAAATTTTGACTTCTTCTTTTCTGATTTGTATCCCTTTGACCTCCTTTTGTTTTCTGAGTGCTCTGCCTAGCATTTTAAGTACTATATTGAATAAGTAGGGACAGTGTGGGCAGCCTGTCTAGTCCCTGATTTTAGTGGGATTGCTTCAAGTATCTCTCCATTTAGTTTAGTGTTGACTACTGGTTTGCTGTATATTGCTTTTACTGTGTTTAAATATGGGCCTTGAATTCCTGATCTTTCCAAGACTTTAAACACAAAGGGATGTTTGATGTTCTCAAATGCTTTCTCAGCATCTAATGACATGATCAAGTATTTTTTTCTTTGAGTTTGTTTCCATACTGGATTACGTTGATGAATTTCCATATGTTGAACCATCCCTGCACCCTTCAATGAAGCCTACTTGATCATGATGGATGATTGTTTTGATGTGTCCTTGGATTTCGTTTGTTAGAATTTTATTGAGTGTTTTTGCCTCAATATTCATAAGGGAAATTGGTCTAAAATTCTCTTTCTTTGTTGAGAATTTTTGTGGTTTAGGTATAATTGTAATTGTGGCTTCATAGAAGGAATTGGGTAGTGCTCCTTCTGCTTTTATTTTGTGAAGTAATTTGGACAGTATTTGTATGAGGTCTTCTATAAAGGTCTGATAGAATTCTACACTAAACCCATCTGGTCCTGGGCTTTTTTCAGTTGGGAGATTTTAATAAAAGCTTCTATTTCTTTAGGAGTTATGGGACTGTTTGGATGGATTATCTAATCCTGATTTAATTTTGGAACCTGGTATCTGTCTAGAAAATTTTCCATTTCCTCCAGATTTTCCAGTTTTGTTGAATACAGGCTTTTGTCATACAATCAAATGCTTGTTTTAATTTCTTCAGTTTCTGTTGTTATGTCTCACTTTTCATTTCTGATTTTCTTGATTTGGATACACTCTCTGTGCCCACTTCTTAGTGTGGCTAAGGGTTTATCTATCTTGATAATTATGTCAATGAATGAGCTCCTGATTTTGTTGATTCTTTGTATACATCTTTTTGTACCTACTTGGTTGATTTCAGCCCACATTTGGATTATTTCCTGCCTTCTACTCCACTTGGGTGTATTCGTTTCTTTTTGTTCTAGAGCTTTTAGGCATGTTGTCAAGCTCCTAATGTATGCTTTCTGCAGTTTCTTTTTGGAGGCACTCATAGCTATGAGTTTTCCTTAAAGCACTGCTTTCATTGTCTCACATAAGTTTGGGTATGCTGTGCCTTCATTTTCATTAAATTCTAAAAAGTATTTAATTTTTTTCTTTATTTCTTCCTTGACCAAGTTATTGAGTAGAGTGTTATTCAACTTCCATGTATATGTGGGCTTTATGTCATTTTTGTTGTTATTGAAGACCAGTCTTATTCCATGGTGATCTGATAGGATGCATGGGATTACTTCACTCTTCTTGCACCTGTTGAGACCTGTTTTGTGACCATTTATGTGACAATTTTGGAGAACGTACAATGAGGTGCTGAGAATAAGGTATATCTTTTTGTTTTAGGATGACAAATTCTTTAAATATCTGTTAAATCCATTTGGTGCATGACTTCTGTTAGGTTCTCTATGTCTCTGCTTAGTTTCTGTTAGCATGGTCTATCCATTGATGAGAGTGGGGTGTTGAAATCTCCTACTATTATTGTGTGAGGTCCATATGTGTTTTGAGCTTTAGTAAGGTTTCCTTTATGAATGTAAGTGACATTGCACTTGGAGCATAGATTTTAGAATTGAGAGTTCACCTTGTTGGATTTTTCCTTTGATGAATATGAAGTGTCCTTCCTTATCTTTTTGATAACTTTGGGTTGAAAGTCAATTTTATTCCATATTAGTATGGCTACTCCATCTTATTTCTTTGGATCATTTGCTTGGAAAATTGTTTTCTAGCCTTTTACACTGAGGTAGTGTCTGTCTTTGTCACTGAGGTGTGTTTCCTTTATGCAGCAAAATGTGGGGTTCTCTTTATGTATCCAATCTGTTAGTCTATGCCATTTTATTGGGGAATTGAGTCCATTCATGTTAAGAGTTACTAAGGAATAGTGATTGTTGTTTCCTGTTATTTTTGTTGTTAGAGGTGAAGTTATGTTTGTGAGACTCTCTTACTTTGGTTCCCTTGAAAGGAGATTACTTTCTTCCATTTTCTAGGGTGCGGTTTCCCTCCTTGTGTTGGAGCTTTCTATTATCCTTTGTAGGGCTAGATTTGTGGAAAGATATTGTGTAAATTTGGTTTTGTTATGGAATATCTTGGTTTCTCCATCTATGTTAATAGAGAGTTTTGCTGGATATAGTAGCCTGGGCTGGCATTAGTGCTCTCTTAGGGTCTGTATGACATCTGCACAGGATCTTCTAGCTTTCATAGTCTCTGGTGAGAAGACTGGTGTAATTCTGATAGGTCTGCCTTTATATGTTACTTGACCTTTTTCCCTTACTGCTTTTAATACTTTTTGTGCATTTGGTGTTTTGTCTGTTATGTGATAGGAGGAATTTCTTTTCTGGCCCAATCTATTTGAAGTTCTGTAGGCTTCTTGTATGTGTATGAGCATCTCTTTTTTTTAGGGAAGTTTTCTTCAGTAATTTTGTAGACGATATTTACTAGCCCTTTAAGATGAGAGTCTTTGCTCTACTCTATATCTATTATCCTTAGATTTGATCATCTCATTGTGTCCTGATTTCCTGGATGTTTTGGGTTAGGAACTTTTTGAGTTTTACATTATCTGTGATGTTTGTGTCAATGTTTTCTATGGCATCTAGTGCCCCTGAGATTCTCTTTTCCATATCTCATCTATTCTCTTGGTGATGCTGTGTCTATGACTCTTGATCTCTTTCCTAGGTTTTCTATCTCCAGGGTTGTCTCCCTTTGTGATTTCTTTATTGTTTCTATTTTCATTTTTAAATCCTGGTTGGTTCTTTTTCAATTCCTTCACCTGTTTGGTTGTGTTTTCCTGTAATTCTTTAAGGGAGTTTTATGTGCCCTCTTTAAGGCCTTCTACTTGTTTACCTGTGTTGTTTTCAGTTTCTTTAAGGGAGTAATTTATGTCCTTCTTAAAGTCCTCTACATCACCATGAGATGTGATTTTTCAATCCAAATCTTGCTTTTCTGGTGTGCTTGGATATCCATTATTTGGTTTGGTGGGAGAGCATGGCTCTGATGATGTCAATTAGTCATAGTTTCTGTTGCTTGGGTTCCTGTACTTGCCCCTCCCCTTCAGGTGTGTCTCTGGTGGGAGCTTGTATTGCTGTCTCTGATGGTGGCTTGACCCTACTGTAAGCCTGTTTGTCAGCACTCCTATAGAACTGTTTTCTTTCAGTCAGGTTTGGGAACAGAGAGGTACTCCTGGGTTTTTGTGTCTTGAAGCCTTCAGATGGGTCACTTAGAGCAGAAGGTTTGGTCTTACATCTACTCTCTGGTTTGGCACTGCTCCCAGTAACTGACTTTCAGCTCTGGCATTAGGCAGAGACTCAAAGGGTCCTGCCCCTGACTGCTCCTAGGTTACTGTATCCAGAGGGTACTAGGCAGGTTCTTCTTGGGCCAGGAATGTGAGCAGAACTGGAAGTCTCCCTGAGCTCTCAGTATTTTCTATACTTCTGACAGTCCAGCTCTCTCTCTGCCACAGGATTTGGGTATAGAGTGCTATGGGAGCAGTTCATCTCTGGGCCAAACTACAACATCTGAAAGACCAACCTCTTCTATGTTTGGATTCTGGGATCATGTGGTAGTTAGCACTGCTAATACACTATGACAGCAATTTCTAATAAGCAGTTTGTGAGCATGTTAGCTTTCTCATCTTTCTGTGCTCTTCCCTACATAGCGTCCTTTCATATAAAAGAATGTTATCTGTCACACCCTAGAAGGAAATATAACAAAAACAAAATCTCACGGATTTTGCAGCAGTCATCCCAACTTGGTAAGAAATAGGTGACCTCAGGCCCAGATCCAGGGCTGTGAGTTGGCCCACCCCAACATCTACCCAATCTATGATCTGCCAAAGGGATGACAGAGTCTGTCAGACAGATCCAAAACTGCAGTATCTGCATGACACATGGCAAACAACAGGATATCCTGTGAGAATCCAGCATAGATAAAGTAGCAGAAGTCAGAGGTCTTGAACCAGACCAATGACTCATTGCAATGGATGTTTGTAAGTAAAGATATTTGGACAAAAGGTTATGTGTGGACAAAAAAGATGCGTGACATACTGCAGTTTCTAAAACAAGATTTTGTTTTTAATTCTATCTTATTTTATTCTCTTTTGTAGAGGAGGTTACAAACACACAGGGCAGATACAAAGAAACAGGGAAATGAGTGGGATTAGAATGCATGATGTGAAATTCACAAACAGACAATAAAAAAAGAAAGAAATGGATGACCTATTCAGTGCCACTTATTCTTAGAAGACTCATTTGGACAAGTGTAACTTCACCTATATAGTTATTAGAACTGTCTCATCATGCATCTTTCATGAAGGCTACAAAATCTACTAAAGTGAACAGTCAGCAATACCTCAACTCCATGACAGAAATGGTCCCTCAAACCTCTACATTTCTTCATGCCCTTCCTACATAAGAACTAGTATTTCAAGGCCCCAACCTCAGGAGAAGTACAGGAAATTTCTTCAAAAAGTCAGAAAATATCAAACTCTTCAAGGGGTTAAATCAAATTTTCATATAAAATTGTGATAGCTATTCTTGGGAGCCAACTTGACTTCATAAGAAATTCATTAAATTCCAGGTTGCTGGGTAAACCTGTAAAGGGTTTTTCATAATTCAAATATTTGGAGTGGGCAGACCTACTTTTAATCTGTATCTTTGGAGGTGGGAAGATCTTTAATATAGCCCACACCTTCTGGGACAGCCTATATAAAAGACATAAAAGAATGAAGCTTTTGTTCTTTGCCTGCTTGCCCTCACTCTCACTGGCAAGTCCATTATTTCAATGGCATTATAGCCTACTTCTTTGGGATTCTGGTGTACAATGAAAAGCAACTGAGACATCTAGAATTCCAGACTGAATAGCTACTGGACTCTTAGAATTTTCATTGGTAGATAGCAATTGTTTAACTAGATGGACAATATCCTGTAAGCCACTCTACTAAATCTCCATTCGGTAAGTTATACAAGGTCAATCTCTTGAGAGAACCCCGACTACTAAAGAATGCATGGCCAGCATCATCTCTAGGAAGCTTTTTCAAATTAGTTTGAGCTCATTTATCCCCATATTGCCTTTGTTCTTGTTTTTTATTCTGCTGTGTGTTCAGCTCATGTTTGTTTAAACTGCTGGCTTTCCACACCCACTGAAACATACTCCTTTCCTTTAAAAAATATACCTCAAGGCTTTTTGGCTTGTGATCCTATAGCAGGTCAATGCCAACCAAAGCTCTCAAATATCTCTTCACAGCTGGAACACAATATCAGAATAAGTGAGACCTTTGTACCATCAACCTCATAATGGGAAAGGTAAAGGTAAAAAAGGATAAAAATAAAAGACTATATGTCCATTGTCTAACAATCAAACTTTGATCCAGGAAGCTTGGAGCCTGACATGGTGACGCATGATTCATCCTTTGAATAATTGGGATCTAATTTCTATTGCCTACAAATGCTGCTCTCCAAATGAGCAGATTCAGAAAGTAGCATACAATGGTATAACATGTATGACAGAAGAAACCAGTGAGATTCTACCTCCTCATCTGTTCAAATACCATAATAAGCACAGAATAAGCAATTGAGATGAGACTAGGTGACACTCTGAGAGTGTGTGTTTGTGTGTGTGTGTTTGTGTGTGTGGTGTTGATCTGGTTTTCCTACAGTACATATATTTTATTAAAGTATCTATAAATTTGTGTCTGATAAAGACTTTTAACATTGAGACTTGTCTCATTGTTTCTAGTACCATAGCAGACATCACACAGACCTAAGGACAGATCTTTCCCCATGCTGCTACCCAGAGATGCCTCAAATGTACTCTCTTGTTTGTAAAGGCAATGGCAAACAAGCTTCCCAAGAGACCAAGGTTTCTATTTTCCCTTCCATGGAAAATTTATCCTCTAAGAGTTTGTGCTATTCCTTTGTCCCTAGAGCTCCATACAAAGGTACCATTACCTTCCCACTTATGAAGTGTGTGCTCTGAAAGCAGCTAACCTTAATGTTTTCTTCAAAAGAGTCAGCTCTCATAACAGTCCTTGAGGCCCAGAATGAATTTCCTCAATTTCATGGGTACATTTCCCCAGACTGGGAACCAATAATGTTCTCTGGTTATGTTCTCTTGTACAAAGTTGTGGTCAGAGAGAGGGTCACATATCTCCCTGAGATGATGAAAGCATTGGGCTCATTGCATCTGGTTACCTGATTTCCTGCCAAGATATGTAGACACATCGGTTGGTTAGATACAACATGACTTAAATCAGCTGCTGCTCAAGTCATGTGGTCCACAGCTCTGTCTCTCTGACCCTCATAGATGACTCTGCACACAGAATCCAGGCTGACAGATTTAATGTTTCCCCTACAGGCATAAGAGACAGCCTGACTACATCAGGCACTCTCCACTACTCATCACTCACATGTCTCAGAACCTCCCTGATTCTTAGAAACTTAGAACAACAACTCTTTGCTTTCTGTCATGTATGCCTGGACATTCTTCACAGTCCTTGCAATATTGACATCTATCTGTCCATTTATTGCTTTAATCACTCTACTAAAATATCTCTTCCCAATAGTTCAGTCTGCCATACACTTCTGACACCATATAGAACTGACGGAACTAGAGATTTCATAAACAATTTATTCATAGAAAATAAAACTTTAAAAAAGAGTCTATCAATGTCTTAACAATTTAAAAATGGCCATTTCCAATTAAAGATCAATTGCTTTCCCAAAGGTTGGTAAGATAAACACACAAAACCAGATCATCTTGTTTCCAGAGTAGTCAAATATATGAGTGTTTTCCCATGTAGAGTGTTATGACATTCCTTTAAGGGAGGTTTTGAAGATATATACAATTGTTGGAAGTCCCAAATAACAAATTCAAGAGAATAAAATAAATGAAGCAGTTTTTTGTATACAATTCTGCAGAAGGACCTTGACATACAAATTGGGCAAAGATGGCTGATGGCATGTTGCTTTGGCACATAAAATTCTCTGGTCAGAAGAAATCCAGGACCTCTCCTCCTATAGATCAGAACTTGACCCCTCTCCAACTTGCCCTATCATTGTTCTAGAACACAAAACAATACTCAATAAACAATTCTGGACTTGATAATTGCCCCATTCTTCTGAGCCTGGACTTCACCACGTAACTTCCTAATTTCTGGAGTCCTGAGGCAAGCAAATACCACCCTAGAGTAAGGAAGGACTTAGCACCTCTGACAACTCTAACCTGCACCCTTGGGGCTCTGAATCTGAACCACCAAACCAAAGAACATACACAGGGTGAACCTAGGCCTCCCTGCTCATATGTAGCATATGTGCAGCTTGACCTTCATGTGGGTCCCAAACAACTAGAACAGGAGATATCCTAAAAGCTGTTGTCTATATGGCGGATATGTTCTTCTATCTGGGCTACCCTGTCTGGCCTCAGTGGGACAGGAAGCACCTGTCCTTACAGAGACTTGAAGTGCTAGAGTGTGGGGATATCCAAAGGACTCACAACAGCTCAGAAGAGAAGGGGTGGGTGGGTGGGTGGGGGAAGGAATGTTTGAGAGAATGACCAGGAGGGGGGTAGTGAGCAGGATATAAAATTTTAATTTAATTTAAAAGAAAGAAAATGGACAGAGGAATCTATATTATATACAGTGATCCCTGTACTTGCAGAAAAAATCATTTGGAAAATGAATAAAACTAATGAACACAATAATGAGAACAAAATGGAAACATAAAATGTTTACAATTAATATGAAATGTGGCAAAAAGAAAAGAAAAGAAAAGAAAAACAATGCCTGTATTTTGCTATGGGGGAAATGGCAAATCAGGTGAGCAAAGCAGTAAATTTTATCTTATTTTTTAAATACTTTTAATTTACTCTTTGATTTTCCTTCATACATACAATGTGTCTTGAGGCCATTAATCATATCTGCCTCTTCCTCTCCTCCTGAGAGTCCCCGAGTGACTTTCCTTCCCACATATGCAACTACAGATGCCATAAGTCCATGAGAGCCATGGCCATGCCAGGGCCAGATGCCAGTGCTTCCCAGTCCTCCACACTCCTCCTTGGTTCTGACATTCTTCTCTTCTTCCACAGCATCCCCTGGGCTTGGGGAGGTTGACACAGAAGTCTCAGTTAACACGGAGAACTCAGCAGTCACCTGCCCACTTGAGAGTCATTGTACTAACTACAGAAAGAGGCTTTTTGTCCAGCGTATAATGCAAAATTAATCTATGTTCATAATCACTAATAGTTGAAAGACAATTAGATCAAATGTACACTTAACAAGACAATGATAGTACATCCCCCATCCTTAGGCCTATGACCTCCTAAGACATGAGGTTTTGACCACGTTAGAGATAAAGTCATAGATTCCTTTCTGGGGAACAAGCTTCCATTCTAATCAGAAAGCAGTTCATTCCTGCCCTCCAAAAGTAGTGTCTCTTTTTACCAATATGTACACTTTTCCCAGCAGGTTTAGTGTTTTACATATGCATCTAACAGCTGGGCAATTCCTTGATGACTTTCCTTCCACAGTAGATTAAAAATTACCTCCCAGTACATTGGCAAAATTTAAATAAGTAAAAGATCATTGACCCACTATTTAGACAATACACAAAATTTAACTCAAATATGTCAGAGACCAACATATTAAACTTGAAAATGAAAATGTAATAAAATTAATATCTATACGTTAAAAGTTGTTTAGCGAGCTGAAGGGGCTTGCAACCCCATAAGAAGAATAATGCCAGCCAACCAGAGCTCCCAGGGAGGAAACACTACCCTAAGACTATACATGGACTGACCCCTGGCTCCAGTTGCACATGTAGCAGAGGATGGTCTTGTTGGGCACCAAAGGAAGAAAAAGCCCTTGTTCCTGCTAAAGTTAGACCACCAGTGTAGCAGAATGTCAGGGGGGGCAGGAAGGGGATGGATGGGGAGGGGAACAACCTTGTAGAAGAAGGGGAAGAGATAGGGCGCTTAAGTCCGGGAAAGTAGGAAAGGGAATAACATTTGAAATGCAAATTAAAAATTATCCAATAAAGAGAGAACAAAAAAGAAATTTTACTAGTCTTTATAAAAAGTTATTTAGTTTTTTATGGGCATGGGTGTTTTTCCTTCGTGTATGTCTGTATACCACATGTATGCTTGTGCCGTTAGAAGCCAGAAGAGAGCATCAGTTTAACAACCTAGAGATACAATAGTTGTGAGTGGGTTATAATTGTGAGGTGAAATAAAGCCTCTCTTTAACCAATACATGTTCCATTAGAGTGTTTCCAAACAGTACCTGAAGAAAGTGGAATCTATATTATTAAAATTCAAATCTGTTGCTAATAGGAAAACATTATTAAATATCTGACTGGTAAAAAAATTTCAAAGAGCTTGGTATAGAATATGTAAAGGATTTCCTCAAGTCAGCAGATCTAACTTAAACTATCATAACAGAAACTTGACTAAGGAGTTGATTCTAAACAAGTGACTCATGCCAAATGTCACTTCCCAGAGTGAAGTGCAAAAACAACCATGGTCCATGAGCTAGAATGGCTGAAACAAGAGAACAAACACACCAATAACTGACAGTGTGAGTGCTGCCATGGTCATGGAGTAGCTCTCACACATCAGAGAGAATGTAACATGATCAGCTCTGTGGGGAGAATGGCGGTTTCCTGTGAAGGTAATCTAATCACACATTTATCACTGGACATACATCAATATTTTGTTAAGAGTTGGAAACATGCCAGGGAAGTAACTGCACATTCCCATATACTGTTGATGGAGTTGTGTGCCAATAAACTCACCATAAATTGAAAATCACAGTTAATCTTCTTAGCCTACTAAACACCACCTCTGGTCCTGACCTACCTCAGATGTTCTCTGAACTACACATCAATTTACGGTATGAAAATTATGGGACAAAAAGAACACATGGTAATCATAATGTAGCATAACTGAATTCAAGGGTTCACCATACCTGACAGCATTGTGAAAGATTATCACACAGGACATATTACTAGGCAGGAAAAGAAAAAATTTGAATGTGAATTGTGATTTTTAGTCTTCATTGTTAAATTGACTGAGTCTGGAACTGCCCAGGAAACACAGGTCTACATGTGTGGCGGGAATAGGCTAAGTGTGAACTTACCTCATTGCAGTGTTTATTGATCATCTCATTTGTTTAAGGAAAAGAAAGAGGTGGGATATTGTGTTATAGATCACTCAAAAAAGGATAGAGGAATAGAAGGAAGAAAATCAAATTTGAGAAAGGCGAACAAGGAGGGCGTTGGGAGGCAGAGAGTGTCTCACTGTCCCCAACTGAACTTTGGAAATATCAACATATGATTGTGAGTTCAGTCATGTCAGAGCATGGACAATGCTAGGACAAATTGACCCTGTGTATCCATGCTATAGGAATAGAAGTATACTCATTAGTTTTGTGTCAACTTGACACAAGCTAGAGTTATTAGAGCTAGTGGAGGAGCAATTGATAAAATGGTTCAACATGATCAAGCTATATGGCATTTTCCTGATTAAGATCCATTGTGGAGGGCACAGACCATCGTGAATGGTGACATATCTGAGCTGGTGGTCCTGTTTTAATAAGAAATCATCTGAGCAAGCTAGGAGGAACAAGCCAGTAAATAGCACCCCTCCATGACCTCTACATCAGTTGCTACCTCCAAGTTCCTGCCCTTGCTGCTTTTGATGATACCGTTCTTCTACAAGTTTCTTTTGGTCATGGTGTTTCATCACAGCAATAGTAATCTAATCTAAGATGATAGGAAAAGGCACAGGGCTCACTTAAATTAGAACTGGATAAGAAAGTTTAGCCTTGAAATCTGTTATAGAAATTTTTGTTACCACAACATATAAAATCTGTTGTCAGATTTCATTCTGTACTGCTGTTAGTGAAGCACACTCTAGCACTTACCTAAACAGCATAATCAGGTTTGCTGCCTGACAAGGAAGAAGGACAAGAGAAAATCCTAAATATCTGTAGAAAGAATCAGTGAGGGAGTAAATAAGCAGAGTCAAGCTGTTCGGTGAAATGTCCACCAGCTAAACTGAGATGATGAAATTGACCTCCCTGAGTTACCAGAGCTCTACCCTTAATCTGGCTCAATTCTTAAGAGTGCAGAGTAGAACTATATAAATCCTGCCATCCCTGTGAATGTTTCCCTACAAGACTCCTGAGCACCACCCAAAGACCCCCTCAAGAAGTATTTGTTTTTTCATCTTCAAAGGAAATTTGGTCTGGCCTATGGTCAGTGGCAACCAGTACCAAAACTAGTCCAGAGCTCCCCTACATGGAAACCATTCTTCCACACTCTTTGTTTTTACCCCTAGGCCCTAGAGCCAGCTGCCTCCTTTAGGGCAAGAGAGCATCTTCTGACCTCCCAGATCATCCTTACATGTAGGGAATCTGAAGGAACCCTGGCAGATGAAACATGGTGAGCATAGCTCTGACAGCTCTTTCCCCTCTCCCCAGTTCCCTGTACCTTGCTAAAAAGCCATTAAATTATATTCATAAAGCTATCCTCCAAGGACTATTCTCTTATTTGCTCAATCCCTTCTGATGTTGACTACTAAGATCCCTCTATTAAATTATTGAATCCCAGAAATTAAAAGGCCCCTTTGGTGCACCTAATTAACATGCCCAACTAAAATTAAACACCTCACCCTAACACAGGGTTTCCTATTTTACTTTTATAAACCATTTTTTATGTATCACTATCTAGAGGCAGTCCATTACCACCCTGGTATAAATTCTCCTTGCCCACTCCCTTGCTTCCTTTCCCCCTCCCTTTTTCCTTTTTCCTTATCTGTCTATTAGCTGTCTTTGTCCCCTGTTCCTTGCACTCTCTTTCTCTGGAGCAAATAAATATCCTTCAAGCTGAGAACTTGATCTGAGAACTTGCCTTGTGGGTCCTGAGCCACACTTTTCCTTTCACCCAGAAAGCTCAACACAAATTTCCGAAAAAAAAAAAAAACAGATCACACTGGGCACAAATGAAAGATGAAAGGCAAAAGCAAGGTTAATTCGCTCATTTAGGACCCTCCCTCAATCATGATACAGGAACTGAACCTGGGGCCCTGAAAATGAGTAAGACACAATGGTCGGGGAAGGAGCTATAGCATGTAGAGTTGAACTCTACCTATTCAGAGGCCCATGATAATTTAAGGAGAGCCGGAAGGCTTTCCCACCCTAAATCATGGGGAAGGATAGACTGTAGGGAAGAAGATAAAAGTTCTCATGCTGGTGGGAGAACTGATTCTATCATCAGGACTAGAAAATTCCACCTATTCCTTCATTGTCATCATGCTGTTAAGAACCTTCCTTGCTCAACTTTCAACCCAAACTTAGGACCATGACCAAGGAAGTCAAATAAAGAATTTTGGGGGTATAAAGAAGAAAAGAAGAGAAGCAAGGTGAGGAACTTGAGGGGAAGAAAAAGAATGGGGACTATATTGTTCACAGCAGAGGAAAGGGGGCAAAGGGAGTCGGGAGATGTGGGAATGAAGAGTACAGGGACTACCATTTACGGAGTCAGGACCTATCTCCTGTTCCTCATGTCTGCAAAGAGCAACACACCGTGGTAGCACTGTATCTGACCACCAGCCTCAACTCCTACCATCTGCCATGATCTGATCTTGTAGGAAGACTACTAGCAAGGAGATGCCCAGCAGAAGCAACAGTGTAGTAGTAAGTTTTGGCTACACTGCTTTGTGCCCCCAATGGACTGCATGGGGTACCCACCCAGAATCAATCTTTGTCTCTTTGAATGAAAGACCTACACACATTAGGTTACTTTTAAAATGCCTTAGCTACCTCAAAAGCTGGGCATTCCTAAACCTTCCCCTGCTACCCCAGGTCCAATTGGGAAAGTGGCCAGTGACCACTTCTCTGAAGTCTCACATGGCTGGTGTGTTTTATCTCCTGCCACTCCTGCATCCCTTCCTTCTACCTCAAGTCTTGGCCATTCTGTATTGTACCTCTATGCATCCTCTACTCTAAAGTTACCACCTTGTGCCTTTTGTCTTTGGCTTCTTTCTCGATCAATCAAAAACCAATTGAGGTCAGGAACCTTTAACATTTGGACTTGCAGATTCCAGATCGAATCAAAGCATTAGAACTAGAACTTATCTCCAACAAAACAGGATATACTCTCCCATAGCAGTGTGACTCTAAGGTGAGAGAGCAATAGAGGACCATACAGCTCAAGGCCAGCCTCAGCTAGTCAAGTATCTACAAAGCACAGGTAGGGAGGGCAAACCACTGGGAATCCAGGATAGGGACCGAGCCTTAGGAGAAGTAAATCCTTGTGTTAGGCATCCTACATTCCTCACTGCCCCTGCCCCTATCCAACTCCACAATTAGTGACAAGGTACTTCTGGATTCCTTCCTTCAAATACTTTACTAACTTTCAAGTGAAGATTTATGGCTATGAGACTAAAATAATTCTGGGATCTGGTGCTTGATGTGCACTGGAGAGTTCCACACACTGTACCCTGACTTTATAGCTAGAAGGAAACTACTTCTTGAATATGCTATATCTAAATATTAAATCTCTTGCCTCGGGGTTGGGGATTTAGCTCAGTGGTAGAGCGCTTGCCTAGCAAGCGCAAGGCCCTGTGTTCAGTCCCCAGCTCCGAAAAAAAGAAAAGAAAAAAAAATCTCTTGCTTCAATGGAAAAGGAATATACTGTTACTCAAAAAAAATCCTTAAACTAATATACCAGATAAAATCTTATCTTCCATACAGGCTACAGTTGTTTTCTCAAAGCTGGATAGAAAAATAGGAAATATGGGGTGATAAGTAAAAGCATGAAAATAATGGGCCCTTCCTTATAGTCTGCTTCCTATATAAAACAAAATAATATAACTCTCCACAGGCCTCACAGCAAATGTCAGTTATACTGTGCTCCTTGAATCTCAGCTGCAAAGAGGCTCCAACCTAACAGCAAAAGGTTGGGGGAAAGCAGATGTAATTCAGTTGGTAGAGTACAATACCAAGCACCACCTAGAACTGGGTAATAAAACACACATGTAAACTCGGCACTGGGGGTACAGGAACTATGGAGCAGCCAGGGACAAGATACATTTGGTCTCGATTTGTACACCTAGAGTTAAGGCTGTGCCCCAGCCCTTAATAACCAAATTCTGCTGAGAGAGAGATGTCCTCTGAGGAATGCTGTCACTCCTAAGTTCACAGGGAAGACTATCACTTTTGCTCAAATAACTGGCCATAGAGGGACTCTCTAGGAGCACCCAGGACACAGGAACTGCAAAGCAGCCACAGACAGGATCTTTCAGGTTTCCATCATCACCTGGGAGCTAACCCTGTAACACAGCTCTTTAGACACAAATCTCACCCAGAGAGAACTAGTCTCCCAGGAGTGCTGACACACCTCAGACCACAAGCTCACAGATCCCCAGGAAGAACAAACTCCAGTCAGAACTAGCAAGACCAACTAACTCCAGAAATAATCAGATGATGAGAGGCAAGCACAAGAACCTAAGCAACAGAAAACAAGACTACTTGGCATTATCAGAACCCAGTTCTCCCACCACAGCAAGTCCTGGATACCCCAACACACCAGAAAAACAATACTTGGATTTAAAATAACAGCTCATGTGGATAAAGGACTTTAAGAAGGACATAAATAATTCCCTTAAAGAAATACAGGATAACACAGGGAAATAGGTAGAAGCCCTTAAAGAGGAAACACAAAAATCACTTAAAGAATTAAAGGAAAAAACCAAACAAAACAAGTGAAAGGATTGAACAAAATCATCCAGAATATAAAAAATGGAAGTAGAAACAATAAAGAAATAAAAAAGGCAGACAACCCTAGATATAGAAAACCTAGTACAGAGATCAGGAGATATTGATGAGGGCATAACCAACAGAATATAAGAGATAGAAGAGAGAATCTGAAGTGTAGAAGATACCATAGAATACATTAAGACAACAGTCAAAGAAAATACATACTGCAAAAATCTCTTAACCCAAAACATCCAAGAAATTCATGACACAATGAAAAGCCCAAATATAAGAATAATAGGTATAGAAGACAGCAAAGACTCCCATCTTAAAGGCCAGTAATTATCTTCTACAAAATTATAGAAGAAAACTTCCCTAACCTAAAAACTGAGATGCCCATAAATATAAAAGAAGCCTACAGAACTTCAAATAGATTGGAGCAGAAAAGAAATTCTTCCCATCACATAATAGTCAAAACAAAAAAAAGCACAAAACAAAGAAAGAATATTAAAAGCAGTAAGAGAAAAAAGTCAAGTAACATATAAAGGCAGACCTATCAGAATTACACCAGACTTCTTATCAAAGTCTATGAAGTCCAGAAGATCCTGGACAGATGTCATACAGACCCTAAGAGAACACAAATGTCAGCTTAGGCTACTATATCCAGCAAAACTCAATTAACATAGAGGGAGAAACAAAGATATTCCATGCCAAAACAAAATCTACACAATATTTTTCCACAAATCCAGCCCTACAAATGATAATAGATGGAAAACTCCAATACGAGGAGGGAAACTACACACTAGAAAAAGCAAGAAAGTAATCTCTGTGCAACAGAACCAAAAGAGAGAGTCACCCAAACATACTTCCACCTCTAACAACAAAAATAACAGGAAACAAAAATCACTATTTCTTCTTATCTCCTAACATCAGTGGACTCAATCCCCAATAAAAGGACATACACTAACTGACTGGATATGTAAAGAGAACCCAGCATTTTGCTGACAGACACTACCTCATAATAAAAGGCTGGAAAACAATTTTCCAAGCAAATGTTCTGGAGAACCAAGCTGGAGTAGCCATACTAGTATTGAATAAAATTGACTTTCAACCAAAAGTTATGAAAAAAGATTAGGAAGGGCATTTCATATTCATCAAAGGAAAAACTCACCAAAAACTCTCATTCCTGAATATCTATGCTCCATATGCAAGGGCACCTACATACATAAAAGAAACCTTACTAAAGCTCAAAGCATACATTGCACCTCAAACGATAATAGTGGGAGAGTTCAAAACCCCACTCTCAGCAATGGACAGTTCATGGAAACAGAAACTAAACAGAGATAAAGAGAAACTAATGGAAGTTATGAAGCAAATGGATTTAACAGATATCTATAGAAAATTTCATCCTAAAACAGAAGAATATACCTTCTCAGCACCTCATGGTCTCTTCCCCAAACTGACCATGTGATCAGTCACAGAACAGTCCTTAACAGATACAAGAAGACTGACATAATCCCATGCCTCCTATCAGATCACCATGGACTAAGACAGGTCCTCAATAACAGTAAAAATGACAGAAAGCCAATATATACATGGGCGTTGAACAATGCTCTACTCAATGATAACTTGGTCAAGGAAGAAATAAAGAAAGAAATGACCTTTTAAAATTTAATGAAAAGAAGGCCAAACTTATGTTACACAATGAAAGCAGTGCTAAGGGGAAAACTCACATCTCTGAGTGCCTCCACAAAGAAACTGGAGAGAGCACACACTAGCAGCTTGAGAGCACACCTAAAAGCTCTAGAACAAAAAGAAGCAAATACACCCCAGAGGAGGAGATGGCAGGAAATAATCAAACTCAGGGCTGAAATCAACCAAATAGAAACAAGAAGAACTATATACAAAGAATCAACAGGATTCTTTGTCAGGAGTTGGTTCTTTGACAAAATTAACAAGATAGATAAATCCTTAGCCATACTAACAAGAGGGCATAGAGAGAGTATCCAAATTAACAAAATCAGAAATGAAAGGGAGATATAACAATATAATCTGAGGAAATTAAAAAAATCTTCAATCCTACTACAAAAGCCTATATTCACTAGATCTGTAAAACCTTGATGAAATGGATAATTTTCTAGACAGATACCACATACCAAAGTTAAATCAGGATGAGATAAATCATCTAAATAGTTCTGTAACTCCAAAAGAAATAGAAGTAATCATTAAAAGTCTCCCAACCGAAAGCAGTCCAGGAACAGATGGGTTTAGTGCAGAATTCTATCAGACCTTTGTAGAAGACCTCATACCATTACTGTACAAACTATTTCACAAAATTAAAACCAAAGGAACACTACCCAATTCCTATGCTTATACCTAAACCACACAAAAACCTAACAAAGAAAGAGAACTTCAGACAAATTCCCCTTATGAATATTGATACAAAAATACTCAATAAAATTCTAGCAAACTGAATCCAAGAACACATAAAAAAGGATCATGATCAAGTAGTCTTCATCCCATTGATGCAGGAATGGTTCAATATACAGAAGTCCATCAACGTAATCTACCATATAAATAAATTCAAAGAAAAAAACCCACAAAATCATGTCAGTAGATGCTAAGAAAGCATTTGACAAAATTCAACACCCCTTCATATTAAAAGTCTTGGTAAGATCAGAAATTCAAGGCCCATATCTAAATATAATGAAAGCAATATACAGCAAACCAGTAGCCAACCTCAAACCAAATGGAGAAAAACTTGAAGCAGTCCAACTAAAATCAGGTCCTAGACAAGGTTGCCCACTCTCTCCCTACTTATTCAATATAGTACCTGAAGTCCTATCCAGTGCACTCAGACAACAAAAGGGGGTCAAAGGGATACAAATTGGAAAGGAAGAAGTCAAAATATCACTATTTGCAGATGATAAGATAGTATATATAAGTGACCCCAAAGTTCCACCAGGTAACTGAGAAGCCTGATAAACAACTTCAGCAAAATGATTGAGTATAACATTATCTCAAACAAATCAGTAGCCTTCCTCTACTCAATGGATAAACAGGCTGAGAAAGAAATTATCAAAAAAAACTACACTCTTCACAGTAGTCACAAATAACATAAAATACCTCAGTGTGACTCTAACCATGGAAGTAAAAGATTCATATGATAAGAACTTCACGTCTCTGGAGAAAAAAAATGAAGATCTCAGAAGATGGAAAGATCTCCCATACTCATGGATTGGCAGGATTAGTATAGTAAAAATCACCATCTTGCCAAAAGCAACCTAAAGATTTTGATGGATTCCCATCAAAATTCTCACTCAGTTCTTCATACAATTAGGAAGAGAACTTTGCAAATTCCATTGGAATAACAAAAAACAAAAACAAAAAAAACCCACCACAGGATATTGAAAACTACCCTCAACAATAAAAGAACTTCAGGGGGAATCATCATTCCTGACCTCAAGCTGTATTCCAGAACAATAGTGATAAAAACCATATGGTATTGGTACAGAGACAGGCCGGTAGATCAATGGATTAGAATTGAAGATTCAGAAATGAATCTGCACACTATGGTCACTTGATCTTTGGCAAAGAAGCTAAAGCCATTCAGTGGAAAAATGATAGCATTTTCAAAAAATTGTGCTGGTTCAACTGGTGGTCAGCCTGTGGAAGAATGCAAATTGATCAATTCTTATTGTCCTGTAGAAAACTCAAGTCCATGGTGATCACGGATCTCCACATAAAGCTAGATAAACTCAAACTAATAGAAGAAAATGTGTGGAAGAGTCTGGAACACATGGGCACTGGGCAAAATTTCCTGAACAGAACACCAATGGTTTATGCTCTAAGATCAAGAATCAACAAATGGAACTTCATAAAACTGCAAAGGTTCTGTAAGGCAAAGGTCACTGTCCTTAGGACAAAATGGCAACCGACACAATGGGAAAAGTTCTTTACCAATCCATATCTGACAGAGGGCTAATATCTAATATATACAAAGAACTCAAGAAATTAGACACCAGAGAATCAAATAACCCTATTAAAATGGGGTACAAAGCTAAACAAAGAATTCTCAGCAGAGGAATATCAAATGGCTGAGAAGTACCTTAAGAAATATTCAACATCCTTAGTCATCAGGGAAAAGCAAATCAAAACAACCATGAGATTTTGCCACTCACCAGTCAGAATCAAAACCTCAGGTGACAGCAGATGCTGATGAGAATATGGAGAAAGAGGAACACTCCTCCATTGTTGGTGGGATTGCAGGCTGGCATAACCACTCTGGAAATCAGTTTTCAGGTTTCTCAGAAAACTGGACACAGTCTTATCTCAGGACCCAGCTATACCACTCCTGGGCATATACACAAAAGAAGCTCCAACGTATAACAAAGACACATGCCCCACTATGTTCATAGCAGCCTTATTTATAATAGCCAGAAGCTGGAAAAACCCAGATGTCCTTCATCAGAGAAATACAGAAAATATGGTACATCTACACAGTGGAGTACTACTCAGCTATCAAAAACATTGACTTCATGTAATCCTTTTTTTTTAATCTTTATTAACTTGAATATTTCTTATTTACATTTCGATTGTTATTCCCTTTCCTGGTTTCCTGGCCAACATTCCCCTAATCCCTCCCACTCCCCTTCTCTATGGGTGTTCCCCTCCCCATCCTCCCCCATTACTACCCTCCCCCCAACAATCACATTCACTGGGGGTTCAGTCTTGGCAGGACCAAGGGCTTCCCCTTCCACTGGTGCTCTTACTAGGCTATTCATTGCTACCTATGAGGTTGGAGCCCAGGGTAAGTCCACGTATAGTCTTTGGGTAGTGGCTTAGTCCCTGGAAGTTCTGGTTGGTTGGCATTGTTTTTCATGTGGGGTCTCGAGCCCCTTCAAGCTCTTTCAGTCCTTTCTCTGATTCCTTCAACGGGGGTCCCGTTCTCAGTTTAGTGGTTTGCTGCTGGAATTCGCCTATGCATTTGCTGTATTCTGGCTGTGTCTCTCAGGAGAGATCTACATCCAGTTCCTGTCGGCCTGCACTTCTTTGCTTCATCCATCTTGTCTAATTGGGTGGCTGTATATGTATGGGCCACATGTGGGGCAGGCTCTGAATGGGTGTTCCTTCTGCCTCTGGTTTAAAGTTTGCCACTCTATTCCCTCCCAAGGGTATTCTTGTTCCCCTTTTAAAGAAGTAGTGAAGAATTCGCATTTTGGTCATCCTTCTTGAGTTTCATGTGTTCTGTGCATCTAGGGTAACTCAAGCATTTGGGCTAATAGCCACTTATCAATGAGAGCATGCCATGTGTGTTTTTCTGTGATTGGGTTACCTCACTCAGGATGATATTTTCCAGTTCCATCCATTTGTCTATGAATTTCATAAAGTCATTGTTTTTGATAGCTGAGTAATATTCCATTGTGTAGATGTACCACATTTTCAGTATCCATTCCTCTGTTGAAGGGCATCTGGGTTCTTTCCAGCTTCTGGCTATTATAAATGAGGCTGCTATGAACATAGTGGAGCACGTGTCTTTGTTATATGTTGGGGCATCTTTTGAGTATATGCCCAAGAGAAGTACAGATGGGTCCTCAGGTAGAGCAATGTCCAATTTTCTGAGGAACCTCCAGACTGATTTCCAGAATGGTTGCACCAGTCTGCAATCCCACCAACAATGGAGGAGTGTTCCTCTTTCTCTACATCCTCGCCAGCATTTACTGTCACCTGAGTTTTTGATCTTAGCCATTCTCACTGGTGTGAGGTGAAATCTCAGGGTTGTTTTGATTTGCATTTCCCTTATGACTAAAGATGTTGAACATTTCTTTAGGTGTTTCTCAGCCATTCGGCATTCCTCAGCTGTGAATTCTTTGTTTAGCTCTGAATTCCATTTTTTAATAGGATTATTTGTCTCCCTGCAGTCTAAGTTCTTGAGTTCTTTGTATATTTTGGATACAAGCCCTCTATCTGTTGTAGGATTGGTAAAGATCTTTTCCCAATTTGTTGGTTGCCGTTTTGTCCTAACCACAGTGTCCTTTGCCTTACAGAAGCTTTGCAGTTTTATGATATCACATTTGTCGATTATTGATCTTAGAGCAGAAGCCATTGGTGTTTTGTTTAGGAAATTTTCTCCAGTGCCCATGTGTTCCAGATGCTTCCCCACTTTTTCTTCTATTAGTTTGAGTGTGTCTGGTTTGATGTGGAGGTCCTTGATCCACTTGGACTTAAGCTTTGTACAGGGTGATAAGCATGGATCGATCTGCATTCTTCTACATGTTAACCTCCAGTTGAACCAGTACCATTTGCTGAAAATGCTATCTTTTTTCCATCGGATGGATTTGGTTCCTTTGTCAAAAATCAAGTGCCCATAGGTGTGTGGGTTCATTTCTGGGTCTTCAATTCTATTCCATTGGTCTATCTGTCTGTCTGTGTACAAATACCATGCAGTTTTTATCATTATTTTTTTGTAATACTGCTTGAGTTCAGGGATAGTGATTCCCCAGAAGTCCTTTTATTGTTGAGAATAGTTTTAGCGGTCCTGGGTTTTTTGTTATTCCAGATGAATTTGCAAATTGTTCTGTCTAACTCTTTGAAGAATTGGATTGGTATTTTGATGGAGATTGCATTGAATCTGTAGATCGCTTTTGGTAAAATGGCCATTTTTACTATATTAATCCTGCCAATCCATGAGCATGGGAGATCTTTCCATCTTCTGAGGTGTTCTTCAATTTCTTTCTTCAGAGGCTTGAAGTTCTTATTGTACAGATCTTTTATTTGCTTGGTTAAAGTCACACCGGGTACTTTATATTGTTTGGGTCTATTATGAAGGGTGTTGTTTCCCTAATTTCTTTCTCGGCTTCTTTCTCTTTTGTGTAGAGGAAGGCTACTGATTTATTTGAGTTAATTTTCTACCCAGCCACTTTGCTGAAGTTGTTTATCAGCTTTAGTAGTTCTCTGGTGGAACATTGGGGATCACTTAAATATACTATCATATATCATCAGCAAATAGTGATATTTTGACTTCTTCTAATCCAATCTGTATCCCCTTGATCTCCTTTTGTTGTCTCATTGCTCTGACTAGAACTTCAAGAACTATATTGCATAAGTAGAGTGAGAGTGGGCAGCCTTGTCTAGTCCCTGATTTTAGTGGGATTGCTTCAAGTCTCTCTCCATTTAGTTTAATGTTAGCGACTGGTTTGCTGTATATGGCTTTTACTATGTTTAGGTATGGGCCTTGAATTCCTATTCTTTCCAGGACTTTTATCATGAAGGTGTGTTGAATTTTTTCAAATGCTTTCTCAGCATCTAATGAAATGATCATGTGGTTTTGTTCTTTCAGTTTGTTTATATAATGGATCACGTTGATGGTTTTCCGTACATTACACCATCTCTGCATGCCTGTGATGAAGCCTACTTGATCATGGTGGATGATTGTTTTGATGTGCTCTTGGATTCGGTTTGCCAGAATTCTATTGAGTATTTTTGCGTCTATATTCATAAGGGAAATTGGTCTGAAGTTCTCTTTCTTTGTTGGGTCTTTGTGTGGTTTAGGTATAAGAGTAATTGTGGCTTCATAAAAGGAATTCGGTAGTGCTCCATCTGTTTAAATTTTGTGGAATAGTTTGGATAGTATTGATATGAGGTCTTCTATGAAGGTCTGATAGAATTGTGCACTAAACTCATCTGGACCTGGGCTCTTTTTGGTTGGGAGACTTTTAATGACTGCTTCTATTTCCTTAGGAGTTATGGGGTTGTTTAACTGGTTTATCTGTTCCTGATTTAACTTCGGTACCTGGTATCTGTCTAGGAAATTTTCCATTTCCTGCAGATCTTCAAGTTTTGTTGAATATAGGCTTTTGTAGTAGGATCTGATGATTTGTTGAATTTCCTCTGAATCTGTAGTTATGTCTCCCTTTTCATTTCTGATTTTGTTAATTTGGACACACTCTCTGTGTCCTCTCGTTAATCTGGCTAAGGGTTTATCTATCTTGTTGATTTTCTCAAAGAACCAGCTTTTGGTTCTTTTGATACTTTGTATATTTCTTTTTTTTTCTACTTGGTTGATTTCAGTTCTGGGTTTGATTATTTCCTGCCTTCTACTCCTCCTGGGTTTATTTGCTTCTTTTTGTTCTCAAGCTTTTAGGTGTGCTGTCAAGTTGGTGACATATGCTCTCTTCTGTTTCTTTCTGCAGGCACTCAGAGCTATGAGTTTTCCTCTTAGCACAGCTTTCTTTGTGTCCCATAAGTTTGGGTATGTCGTACCTTCATTTTCATTAAATTCTAAGAAGTCTTTAATTTCTTTTTTTATTTCTTCCTTGACCAGGTTATCATTGAGTACTGTTCAACTTCCACATATATGTGGGCGTTCTTCCCTTATTGTTATTTAAGACCAGCTTTAGGCCATGGTGGTCTGATAGCATGCATGGGATTATTTCTATCTTTCTGTACCTGTTGAGGCCCGTTTTTTGACCAATTATTTGGTCAGTTTTGGAGAAAGTACCATGAGGAGCTGAGAAGAATGTATATCCTTTTGCTTTAGGATAGAATGTTCTATAAATATCTGTTAAGTCTATTTGGTTCATGACTTCTCTTTGTCTACGTCTCTGTTTAATTTCTGTTTCCATGACCTGTCCATTGATGAGAGTGGGGTGTTGAAACCTCCTACTATTATTGTGTGAGGCGCAATGTGTGTTTTGCGCTTTAGTAAGGTTACTTTTACATATGTAGGTGCCCTTGTCTTTGGAGCATACATATTTAGGATTGAGAGGTCATCTTGGTAGATATTTCCTTTGATGAATATGAAGTGTCCTTCCTTATCTTTTTTGATGACTTTTAGTTGAAAATTGATTTTATTTGATATTAGAATGGCTACTCCAGCTTGATTCTTCCGACCATTTGCTTGGAAAGTTGTTTTCCAGCCTTTCACTCTGAGGTAGTGTCTGTCTTTGTCTCTGAGGTGTGTTTCCTGTAGGCAGCAGAATTTAGGGTCCTCATTGCATATCCAGTTTGTTAATCTATGTATTTTTATTGGGGAGGTGAGACCATTGATGTTGAGAGATATTAAGGAATAGTGATTATTGCTTCCTGTTATATTCATATTTGGATGTGAGGTTATGTGTGTGTTCTTTTCTTCTCTTTGTTTTGTTGCCAAGACGATTAGTTTCTTGCTTTTTCTAGGGTGTAGAAAAAGCCTCCTTATGTTGGGCTTTACCATTTATTATCCTTTGTAGCGCTGGATTTGTAGAAAGATATTGTGTAAATTTGGTTTTGTCATGGAATGTCTTGGTTTCTCCATCTATGTTAATTGAGAGTTTTGCAGGATACAGTAACCTGGGCTGGCATTTGTGTTCTCTTAGGGTCTGTATGACATCTGTCCAGGATCTTCTGGCTTTCATAGTTTCTGGCGAAAAATTTGGTGTGATTCTGGTAGGTCTGCCTTTATATGTTACTTGACCTTTTTCCCTTACTGCTTTTAATATTCTTTCTTTATTTTGTGCATTTGGTGTTTTGACTATTATGTGATGGGAGGAGTTTCTTTTCTTGTCCAATCTATTTGGAGTTCTGTAGGCTTCTTGTATGCTTATGGGTATCTCTTTCTTTAGGTTAGGGAAGTTTTCTTCTATGATTTTGTTGAAGATATTTACTGGTCCTTTGAGCTGGGAGTCTTCACTCTCTTCTATACCTATTATCCTTAGGTTTGATCTTCTCATTGAGTCCTGGATTTTCTGTATGTTTTGGACCAGTAGCTTTTTCTGCTTTACATTATCTTTGACAGTTGTGTTGATGATTTCTGTGGTGTCTTCTGCTCCTGAGATTCTCTCTTCCATCTCTTGTATTCTGTTGATGATGCTTGTGTCTACGGCTACTTGTCTCTGCCTTTGGTTTTCTATATCCAGGGTTGTTTCCCCGTGTTCTTTCTTCATTGCTTCTATTTCTATTTTTAATTCCTTCAACTGTTTGATTGTGTTTTCCTGGAATTCTTTCAGGGATTTTTGTGATTCCTCTCTATAGGCTTCTACTTGTTTATTTATGTTTTCCTGCATTTCTCTAAGGGAGTTGTTCATATCTTTCTTGAAGTCCTGTAGCATCATGATGAAATATGATTTTGAATCTAGATCTTGGTTTTCTGGTGTGTTTGGATATTCAGTGTTTGCTTTGGTGGGAGAATTGGGCTCTGATGATGCCATGTAGTCTTGGTTTCTGTTGCTTGGGTTCCTGCGCTTGCCTCTTGCCATCAGATTATCTCTGGTGTTATTTTGTTCTGCTATTTCTGACAGTGGCTAGACTGTCCTATAAGCCTGTGTGTCAAGAGTGCTGTAGACTTGTTTTGCTGTTTTCTTTCAGCCAGTTATGGGAACGGAGTGCTCTGCTTTTGGGCGTGTAGTGCATCCTGTCTACAGCTCTTCAGCTGTTCCTGTGGGCTTGTGTCCTGAGTTCACCAGGCAGGTCGCTTGGAGCAGAAAAGTTGGTCTTACCTGTGGTCCCAAGGCTCATGTTTGCTTGTGGGGTGTTGCTTGTGAGCTCTACGCAAGGGCAGCAAGCAGGAGTACCTGCACCACCCTTTCTGGGAGCCCCTGTGCACCAGGGTCCCAGATGGCGTTTGGTGTTTTCCTCTGGAGTCAGAAATGTGGGCAGAGTGTAGTTTCTTCTGGTTTCCCAGGTGTGTCTGCCTCTCTGAAGTTTTAGCTCTCCCTCCCATGGGATTTGGGTTCAGAGAACTCTTCATCAGGTCGGTCCCTTCAGGTTCAGGTGGCGTCTCGGGCGCAGGAGCCCTGCTGCTCCAGTGCTCTTATCTACGGGATCCCAGAGGCCATATCCAGTTTCCTCTTGGGCCAGGGATGTGGGCAGGGGTGGGCAGTGTTGGTGGTCTCTTCTGCTCTGCAGTCTCAGAAGTGCCCACTTGTCCAGGCCGTGAGCTCTCTCTCCCACGGGTTTTGAGAGTAATGAGCTGCGGGCGGGGATCAGCGAGGTTGGGAATCCCGCTAAAAACCAGAAGTGTCCAGTCCTAGAAGAATGTTGCCTCTGTGTGTCCTGAGGCCACCAGTCAGGTCGCTTGGAGCAGAAAAGTTGGTCTTACCTTTGGTCCCAAGGCTCATGTTTGCTCGTGGGTCCCTCCTATTTTTTATTTTCCTCATCCTTCCTCAAATTACTTGCCTTTTCATCCTTATTTCACCTCCTTAATAATGCAACATTT